>NC_064621.1:80231811-80534842 GCF_023898315.1 Schistocerca nitens | reverse complement strand
CAGTGAACAATGAAAAAAGGACATCCTACAAGAAAATCAAGAAGTATTCCAGATGCAGCCACGAAGACTATATTATAATAGATACTACGTTTCTGACAGAATTACAAGGTAAATTTCAACTTATTTCTGATGCTATTTCCTTTCAGTCGCTTTTTGTAGTGTTGCCGACCCGGTCTGCCATTCACGGTCAAATTACAGCACTATCTCGATCAGTAATACGAAGTCCACCTTATCCGTAAGTTATTCCACCAAAATTCAAACCCCAATCAGATTTTCTATTTTGTATTTTCACGGCAGAACGTGGAGGAAAGGAAACACTACAGCAGCCGGACCTACAAATGTGGAAAAAGACGTGACCTTGTCCGGGGCCACTCCACTGCAGCAAATACACTGAAATCTGAGTCGCAAGAACTTGTTGTTTTCCTTTTGTGTTTCGTTTTTTCGTCGGCGCCGCTGCTGGCGATGCGGGGCGCCCTCTCCGAGGATATTAATATCTGGAGCGGCCCGCGCGGCCTGTCTCATTACGCGGTGTATTCAGTTTAAGCACATCTCGCGCGCCCACTGGCGCGGACAACCTTCATTTCGCCGTCTCCGAGTAGCGATAGCTGCCTACAGACGTTCGTTCCATTTAAAGTGCTCCTGCGCCCCGCCCCACTCCTTTTCTTCCGAACTTTCCATCCGGCGCGGCGCGGCGGTGAAGTTGCGAAAGCGAAAATAAAATTCAATTTTCCGCGCCAAGTAACCGAACGCGGGCCATCATAGCGAGCTACGACCCCGGGCTCGGCATTTGGGACGCCCTAATGCGGCGCGCACGCCCGGCGGAAGCGTGTTTACGTGTGAGTACGCAATGCGTCTGCGACCCCACGCTCAGGCCTTCCTTCCGACAGAAAAAAAAAGAAATATATACGCGGAGAGAGCACAGACGAATTATGCATTACGTGTTCATCATGGAGAGCTTTGCCTCTGACTTCGGAACGGTGCGACAGGCGCAAATCTGTCCGACCCATATGGCAACACTAAATTGGTTCTTACGAATTTACTGCTCCAGAAAGTAATGTCGAGTACTGAGTGTCTAAATTCTTACAAGACTCATACATCCACTGCGAACTCTGCTACGATTGTATAGTCTACACTACTGGCCGTTAAAATTGCTACACCACGAAGCTGTGCCACAGACGCAAAATTTAAATGATTAGCTTTTCAGAGCATTGACACAAGGTTGGCGCGGGTGGCGACACCTACAACGTGCTGACATGAGGAAACTTTCCAACCAATTTCTCATACACAAGCAGAAGTTGACCGGCGTTGCCTGGTGAAACGTTGTTGTGTTGCCTCGTGTAAGGAGGAGAAATGCGTACCATCACATTTCCGACTTTGATAAAGGTCGGATTGTAGCCTATCGCGATTGCGGTTTATCGTATCGCGACATTGCTGCTGGCGTTGGGCGAGATCCAATGACTGTGAAACGTCCCCTTTGAAAAATTATACAAGACTGTCCTTAAACTGACACACAATATTTTTACCGCAACGCAATCTGACTTTCAAAAAATCCCTACAAAAGAATGGCCCTGCCTAACATTAAACTATACCTTTCACAAATCACTTACCTCACAAAAATCATCGCTACTCAAGCTACTGCAATACAGCGAGCGCCACTACTGCCAGCTAAATAAAAGATTCAAAGTACTGAAGGCACTAACTACTGATAGGCATAGTTAGCAAATGAGAATTTGATAGAGAACAACCAATGTATTTACCCCAATAGTCATAATATACACTCCTGGAAATGGAAAAAAGAACAAATTGACACCGGTGTGTCAGACCCACCATACTTGCTCCGGACACTGCGAGAGGGCTGTACAAGCAATGATCACACGCACGGCACAGCGGACACACCAGGAACCGCGGTGTTGGACGTCGAATGGCGCTAGCTGCGCAGCATTTGTGCACCGCCGCCGTCAGTGTCAGCCAGTTTGCCGTGGCATACGGAGCTCCATCGCAGTCTTTAACACTGGTAGCATGCCGCGACAGCGTGGACGTGAACCGTATGTGCAGTTGACGGACTTTGAGCGAGGGCGTATAGTGGGCATGCGGGAGGCCGGGTGGACGTACCGCCGAATTGCTCAACACGTGGGGCGTGAGGTCTCCACAGTACATCGATGTTGTCGCCAGTGGTCGGCGGAAGGTGCACGTGCCCGTCGACCTGGGACCGGACCGCAGCGACGCACGGATGCACGCCAAGACCGTAGGATCCTACGCAGTGCCGTAGGGGACCGCACCGCCACTTCCCAGCAAATTAGGGACACTGTTGCTCCTGGGGTATCGGCGAGGACCATTCGCAACCGTCTCCATGAAGCTGGGCTACGGTCCCGCACACCGTTAGGCCGTCTTCCGCTCACGCCCCAACATCGTGCAGCCCGCCTCCAGTGGTGTCGCGACAGGCGTGAATGGAGGGACGAATGGAGACGTGTCGTCTTCAGCGATGAGAGTCGCTTCTGCCTTGGTGCCAATGATGGTCGTATGCGTGTTTGGCGCCGTGCAGGTGAGCGCCACAATCAGGACTGCATACGACCGAGGCACACAGGGCCAACACCCGGCATCATGGTGTGGGGAGCGATCTCCTACACTGGCCGGACACCACTGGTGATCGTCGAGGGGACACTGAGTAGTGCACGGTACATCCAAACCGTCATCGAACCCATCGTTCTACCATTCCTAGACCGGCAAGGGAACTTGCTGTTCCAACAGGACAATGCACGTCCGCATGTATCCCGTGCCACCCAACGTGCTCTAGAAGGTCTAAGTCAACTACCCTGGCCAGCAAGATCTCCGGATCTGTCCCCCATTGAGCATGTTTGGGACTGGATGAAGCGTCGTCTCACGCGGTCTGCACGTCCAGTACGAACGCTGGTCCAACTGAGGCGCCAGGCGGAAATGGCATGGCAAGCCGTTCCACAGGACTACATCCAGCATCTCTACGATCGTCTCCATGGGAGAATAGCAGCCTGCATTGCTGCGAAAGGTGGATATACACTGTACTAGTGCCGACATTGTGCATGCTCTGTTGCCTGTGTCTATGTGCCTGTGGTTCTGTCAGTGTGATCATGTGATGTATCTGACCCCAGGAATGTGTCAATAAAGTTTCCCCTTCCTGGGACAATGAATTCACGGTGTTCTTATTTCAATTTCCAGGAGTGTATATAGCAGTTCACGACAAATTTCAAAACTCCGCCATCTCTCTTCCCACATCCACCACTGCTGGCGGCTCACCTCCAACTGCGCAACACTACGCGCTGTTCACAGCCAGCTGCATAACACTACAATGGCGAGTATTACAACAATGCAAATCAGCCACAGACTGCACACAACACAGCCAGTGATTTTCATACAGAGGTGGCGTTACCAATAAAAAAACCTACAAAGCATACTAATAATGTGAAGTGAAAAGTTTTATGGCAAAGACAAAGTTAAAAAGCAGATTATCTCTCAATAAATGGTTTTACATGTGAAATATGGTGTAACCCTTTGCTCTTCCTAGTACGCAGATTTTCAACTTTAACGCAATTATCAAGTGGTATACTTCGGTAAAGAATACTGGAATTTTTCTCAAGGTTAGCGTCTATGTTATTTTTCTCGGAGCCAGCGGGCGCACGCGGCTGCCTGCTGTGCGAGTCATTGTCCGTCTCTTTGCCGGCGCACGCCGTTATTGGGGTTTGGGGACCTAACTTCTACAAATTCACTCTGACGAGAAGGCCCTGCCCTGTTTGAAGCTCGCCAGTTCTGATGGAATTCAGGTCTGTCGTTATGATTATCTCGTCTGTCCTCATATCGGTAGATTTCATAATTTCTTCCTTGTCCGTCACGTGGTGGAAAATTTCTCCCTGAATCGTAACTGTGCGCCGAACTGTTGCGTCTGAAGTTATTCTGCCTCCCTTTTTTTTATTTTTTTTTTTTTTAAGGAACAGCTTATAGTCAAAATCATCATGTCGGCTAGTCGCATGTCGGTCATTGTTACGTAGTTTCGGCGGTTCCATCTCAAAATTCGGTGTACCTTGCCAAATTCTTTCATAATTTCCGAAGTGCCCTGTGTTATTATTTTGCGGCTTTTCCGTATTTCTAAGTCCCTCTTCCCGTGTTGGGGCGCGAGTGTCCTCTGAAATACGTAATTCTTGTATTACCTGTGTCAGCTGATCTTGTACTTCCCGGATTTCTCTTTGGTGTTGCGTATTTATTTGATTCTGATTTTGTTTGAATTTCTTAATTTGTTCATACTCTTCTGTGTCAGTGAAGGCTACGGGTCTTGTGTCATTCAGATCATCATCTACCTTTGTAGATAAGTTAGTGAACTGATCCGAATGTTCGGCTACTTTCTCCGATAGTGAACACATTTCCTCAGTGTGTGTTTCTGAACCAAGTTTCATAGCATCTACTGTGTCCTTTAAGTTTTCCTGAGTTTTTGCAAGTTGCGTAACCGAATCGGTAGATGCAACTGAGTCAAATTTAGCTTGCAAGGTCTCATGATTTTCATGAACAATAGTTTGCAATTCTTTTATGGCTGCTTCGTGATTCTGTAATGCATTTTCATGACGCGAAAAAATAGGTTGTAAATGCTCACAAATTTGTGTTTTTACGTCATTACAGACTTTTTGACATTTCGATTCGATGTTATGTAACTCAGTAGTTAAATCTTCACGTGTTTGTTCAAGCGTGGTGTGAAGATTTTGTTCCATTGCGTCTAACTGTTGCTGTGTTTGTCTCTGGTGTTGTTCCATTGTGTCTAACTTTTGAAGCTTTTGCTGTGTTTGTCTCTGATTTTGTTCCATTGTGTCTAACTTTTGAAGATTTTGACCCATTTGTTTCTGATTTTGTTCAAGCGTTGTGTCTAACTTTTGTAGCCTTTGTCCCATTTGTTGCATTAATTGTAATAACAATGCACTGGTGTCTGAAACATGTTCCTCAGTGCTTTTAGGCAGTGAAGTTGCACCGGCAACATTCACATTTTGACAAGCAGAAAATGTGTCTTGACTCATTTGAGAAAACGGTGAGAACCCAAAACCTGAGTCTACAGTATTTGCAATATTGTGCTCTGTCATTCCCGATTCCTGAGGCGAGCTGTTGCCGACCAATCGATCGATAATGCTTCCCTGTTCACTAACTGTTTCACTGTCTACACCATTATTTGACGCCCGCGCCATTTCCCTATGCACAGTTACCAAATTACTACTTTGAATGTCTGTTAATCCATTACACAGCGGTGCTGATAAGCTACGCTCGTCGTCACTATTATTTCTCAGTTTACTTTGGAGCCTAGTGTTACGTTTTTCACACGCCATTATTGTCACAATGTTTCACACAACAACACAGAAAAACACAGTTTGAAGAGCAAAAATAAGAGAACACATTAACATAGCACTGAAAATAATATCTAGATAATTGCAAGCGCAGCTGCGAAATACTTGGTGCAAATTTACATGCGTGCCACACCTGTTTTACTGCACAACAATGAAAGACTGCAACTACAAAGGAGATTCTCTCTACAATTACGCGCTAGCAATAAACAAAATCTACACTAATTACACAAACTACAAGAAAAAATCAGAAGATTCCAGTGAGGTATCCTCGGCTAAGGGTCGACATATGAAACGTCCCCTTAGAAAAATTAATACAAGGCTGTGCTTGAACAGACACACAATATTTTTAGCGCAACGCAATCTGACTTTCAAAAAATCCCTACAAAAGAATGGCCCTGCCTAACATTAAACTATACCTTTCACAAATCACTTACCTCACAAAAATCTTCGCTACTCAAGCTACTGCAATACAGCGAGCGCCACTACTGCCAGCTAAATAAAAGATTCAAAGTACTGAAGGCACTAACTACTGATAGGCATAGTTAGCAAATGAAAGATTTTGATAGAGAACAACCAATGTATGTACCTCAATAATCATAATATATATAGCAGTTCACGACAAATTTCAAAACTCCGCCATCTCTCTCCCCACATCCACCACTGCTGGCGGCTCACCTCCTACTGCGCAACACTATGCGCTGTTCACAGCCAGCTGCCTAACACTACAATGGCGAGTATTACAACAATGCAAAGCAGCCACAGACTGCACACAGCACAGCCAGTGATTTTCATACAGAGGTGGCGTTACCAATAAAAAAACCTAAACAGCCTACTTACAACTGTTACCAGAATATGGAATCGGTGGGTTCAGGAGGGTAATACGGAACGCCGTGCTGGATCCCAGCGGCCTCGTTTCACTAGCAGTCGACATGACAGGCATCTTATCCGCAGGGCTGTAACGGATCGTGCAGTCACGTCTGGATCCCTGAGTCAACACATGGGGACGTTTGCAAGACAACAACCATCTGCACGAACAGTTAAACGACGTTTGCAGCAGCATGGACTATCAGCTCGGAGACCACGGGTGCGGTTCCCCTTGACGCTGCGTCACAGACAGGAGCGCCTGCGATGGTGTACTCAACGACGAACCTGGGTGCACGAATGGCAAAACGTAATTTTTTCGGTTGAATCCAGGTTCTTTTTACAGCATCATGATGGTCGCATCCGTGTTTGGCGACATCGCGGTGAACGCACATTGGAAGCGTGTATTTGTCATCGTCATACTGGCGTATCACCTGGCATAATGGTATGGGATGCCATTGGTTACACGTCTCGGTCACCTCTTGTTCGCATTGACGGCACTTTGAACAGTGGACGTTACATTTCAGATGTGTTACGACCCTTGGCTCTACCCTTCATTCGATCACTGCGAAACCCTACATTTCAGCAGGGTAATGCACTACCGCATATTGCAGCTCCTGTACGGGCCTTTCTGCATACAGAAAATGTTCGACTGCTGCCCTGGCCAGCACATTCTCCAGATCTCTCACCGACTGAAAACGTCTGGTCCATGGTGGCCGAGCAACTGGCTCGTCACAATACGCCAGTCACTACTCTTGATGAACTGTGGTATCGTGTTGAAGCTGCATGGGCAGCTGTACCTGTACACGCCATCCAAGCTCTGTTTGACTCAATGCCCAGGCGTATCAAGGCCGTTACTACGGCCAGAGGTGGTTGTTTTGGGTACTGATTTCTCAGGATCTATGCACCCAAATTTCGTGAAAACTCAATCACATGTCAGTTCTAGTGAAATATATTTGTCCAATGAATACCCGTTTATCATCTGCATTTCTTCTTGTTGTAGCAATTCTAATGGCCAGTAGTGTAAATAATAACAGTTTTTAAATGGCATATAATAGTAAAATGATTAGAGTGTCTGAAGTGGCATTGTGAGTGATTAATAGTAACTATGAACCAACAATGTTGACATTGGGAGCACTTGTACTGCTGCAGCGGCTGCCACTAATAGTAATACTAATAATAACAATAATGGTAGTGACGGATACAAAAAGAATTTATAGGTGTACAAGAAAGATATTTTTTGATATAGCGAGTCCTGGGAAAAGGAAATTTAAGGCTGGTTGGACAGAAGGATGCACAACGGGAACGAGTGCGTATATGTACACTGGTAACCATTGTTGTTGCTTTAGTACATTTGTCGTTTACTGTCTTCTGAAGCTGGAGACGTTATTCAGTTCTCTAATGTAATGTGGGAGGTTATGTCAGAGTCGGTATCCTGCAACTCAGAAGGGCTTCGAGAAAGTGGCTGATCAACGGAATGGGACAGAAAGGATTCTCCTCTGATGAGACTGGGCGTCTGCCATGATGTTCAGACAAGAGAGAGATATGTTCGTTGAGAGGAAAGTACAGAAGAGGTATGACCAAAGGGCCAAACATCACAGATATAACGAACACAGGCGTTCATAACCAGTTCCAGCAGTCGTGAGCTTTCATGAAAAAGGCCTCGCGGGATAACATCGCTATAATCAATAACTGAAAGTATAAGTTTCTTTTTCAAATCAAGAGGAAATAGCTTTTTATATTTCTATAGCGCATGGGGAGATGCTGAAGCCTTCTTGCACATCGCAGTTATGTGCTCAGTCCAATTTAGTTTTTCATCTGATAGACTCATCGGTAAAGTAGAGAAGTTCATATTTATTCCATTTAAGGCGAAATATGATAGGGCGATATCTCGAAGTCTAGAATGACCAGTCAGTACCACTTGGGATCTGAATGGCTAAGACAATTTCAGTACCTGAATGGATGTCAAATATCGAAATTTTGTGTATTCTGCGCAGAAGTGTAATAAAAAAAAGCACATGATCAAATTTGTGGATGATTTAGGACTATACAAGATGTGAACACAGGACTTCCACTTCTGGCGGCAGCAATGGCTCCCTCTCGGTTGGCCATAGAGGCGTGTGGTTGGACGACCGATAATGATACATCTCAGGTTGTCACTTCAGCACATCCAAGATCTAATGCCTTCTCTCCAAATTACGAACGAGCCAGCTGTGCGAACCAGCTGTGTGAACCACCGGCGACACTGCTATGTACCCAGTGGCATACATGCCATCACGCCAAGTGCTGTGGCAGTCTGATGGTGACGTGTGCAGACTGGACATGCCTGCGAGTGCCTCGATATTGAAACGTCTTCGCCAACATGTTGAATCTTGTTTTCGTTGGCGATGCGTGGTGTCTGTTCTTCCGGACAAGGAAAGGAAAGGGAGAGGATAACTGCTTTCAGCTGCTTTGTAATATTACGCAAAATGAGCGGCGACGAGTAAAGATGTGTATCGGACTGGGATTCGATGGGAATGTGGATCGTCCGTCAGGCGTACTGAGATAGTCCGTGCAGTTGCGCTAAAACTGTGCCCCGGATGGCGGAATTTGCGTCAGGTCTGATGGGATAGTGAAAGTTACACTTCGAGCGCCGAGCGGGAAGGTTCTTGTTCATTTCACTTGCCGCAGCGTCGCTTGTGTGCAGCTTTCTTATTAGTGTTGTTCTGTCTGACGAATGAGTCGTAGCGCCTCCGCTCCCCCTTTGTCTGTTTGTGTTCGTCTACTTCAGGGCTTAACAACTGGCCGGTTTTGAGCGCGAGTACTCGCGTCTGCTCAGGCACGTGTTCGCGAGCAGCTGCAAGGTCGCGGAGTACCGAGGGAGGGGAGGGAAGGGAAATGCGCGCGCACGTTTGAATAGGGCCGCAGCGTGCCTATTGAATTCGCGCCGACTGTGTAACGTTTAAAGTACTACGATCAGCTCTTAACAGTCACTTCGCTGGTTAAGAATCATGTGAAGTCGCCGTTGTGTAACCCCAACCATGCTTTCGCAGTTCAACCCCCATTGGGAGGAATTGTATCTGTTTACTGAAAAAGATGGTGTTGCAAAATGTTTAGTATGTCATAAAACGCTGAATTCTTTTACGAAATTTAATTTGCAGCGACATTATATGTCGTACCACGCGAAAGACTACGGACGTGAAAAATGTGATTGACCAGATCGTGCACAGGAAGTTATTAAACATAAAAGGAAGCTATCCGAAGAAGATCTGGACGACGAAGAAAAATCAACTGAGGCAGCTCTCAGAGTGGGTTACAAAATTGCTTTGCTTTTAGCAAAATCCCTGCGCCCCTTAACTGATGGTGATTTAATAAAAGAATGTTTGGTAGTTGCAGCGGAACATTTGTGTTCATCTCAAGTTGAACAGTTTCGGATTGTGCCATTATCTAACATGACCATTATGCGTCGCATACAGGACATGGCAGACGACGTCCAGAGCCAGCTTGCAAATATCTGTTAAGAGTTTATGGCGTATTCTCTAGCTCTGGACGAAAGTGTTGATATCACTGGAACAGCGCAGCTTGCCATATTTATTAGAGGTGTTAACAGAGATCTTCAGGTGAGGGAGGAGCTCCTCGATGTAGTAGCCATGAAGAACACTACAACCGGAGGTGATATTTTAAGTAGTGTTGAAGAAAGTGTTGAAAATATAGGATTGTTGTGGAATTCTTTAGTTTCAGTGTCTACAGATGGTAGAGGCATACACTAAGCTAATAAAATTATGTGGAACGTGTACATTCTCCTTTATTTGTTTCATTTGTCGCAGTAATAATTCGTGAGTGATATCCCTGCAGGTTGCCGCGGATTTACATCGACTGGCGGCAGCTGTTGTGTACACCATGTGACTCTCCCCACTCTCCGCTCTGGTCCGGTAGTGGGGGTAGCGTGCTCGCGCTGCTCGGTGCTCGCGCCTTGCTGCTCACAGCTTGCTCCGCGAGCACGTATGTTGTGAAGCCCTGGTCTACTTGCAGCGGCGTCGGCTGCTCCGCTATGGCTCCCACAGTTTCCACGTGTATTCCACGAAAAGGTACTGTGAGCTTCACTTTCGATAAAACAACGCGACACGTGCAACACGGGTCTCTATAAATCCACGATTGGTTAGTCGATACGTTTCATGCGAACTCTGATCAGGTCCACAGCTCTTATTTTGACGCAGACGAGTACGTGTTTTACGTGAAATTTGTGGATCCCCTTCACGCTGAAAGATTATTGTCGTGACATGGTTCTCAAGTCCCGTTCAAAGATCAGGATAATTTCGTTAGTATGGAGTGATTCGCGTATGTTGAAATTGACTAAACCAATTTTCGAGTGTTCAACCTCCCGCCGGAAGTTGAAAAAAAATGTTCAAATGTGTATGAAATCTTATGGGACTTAACTGCTAAGGTCATCAGTCCGTAAGCTTACACACTACTTAACCTAAATTATCCTAAGGACAAACACACACACCCACGCCCGAGGGAGGACTCGAACCTGCGCCGGGACCGGCCGCACAGTCCATGACTGCAGCGCCTGAGACCGCTCGATTCCGGTTGATGACAACTTTCTAAAAGACATATTGACTCCTTCTGGTAATGTGAAAAATGACCGTCGTAAACGTTGGCCTACTCAACACAGATTACAATGTTAGAGTGGAATTCGTCCCGTGGAAATGTGTGTCAATTTCACTAGTTCATCACATTTACAAATGTGTAGTTACCGCGTTCGTGTCATGTATACCGGTCAAGAGGGAAACTGCTCCCTATGTAGTGAAAGTGGACACGTTCGGTCTAATTGACCGCGGAAGATTTCTGTGTTAAAGCCGTCGTTAGTGCAGCGTCGCAAATTAACGGTTACCGATCTTTCTCCTTTCACTCCCGGCGTCGGATCTACTTTCGCTTCGGATCATATTGAACGAAAAGACAGTTCTGATAGCCGGCCGGTCCGGCCGTGCGGTTCTAGGCGCTTCAGTCTGGAACCGCGTGACCGCTACGGTCGCAGGTTCGAATCCTGCCTAGGGCATGGATGTGTGTTATGTCCTTAAGTTAGTTAGGTTTAAGTAGTTCTAAGTTCTAGGGGACTGATGACCACAGATGTTAAGTCCCATAGTGCTCAGAGTCATTTGAACAGTTCTGATATCGTGTTGCCGGCCTGTATGGCCCAGCGGTTCTAGGCGCTTCAGTCTGCAGCAGCGCGACCGCTACCGTCGCAGGTTCGAACCCTGCCTCGGGCATGGATGTGTGTGATGTCCTTAGGTTAGTTAGGTTTAAGTGGTTCTAAGTTCTAGGGGACTGATGACCTCAGATGTTAAGTCCAATGGTGCTCAGAGCCATTTGAACCATTTTGAAATCGTGTTAATGAATTTCCGCCTTTACCTCCGTAACAGGTTTAGTATCCTTTTGCCCCAACAGTGCAACAGTGACAAAGAAGCTACATCGCACTCCGGATGGTGAGGGAAAGGATTTGGCTGGGCCTTCTTCTGTGCCCCAACCTTCCCCGCATCGATTGTATCCCCTGCTCCTCTCGATCCGTGGTACAGTGAGTGGCGAAGAAGTTATCTCCAGCATCTCTCCTGCTCGCGAAGTGAGCTGCCTGTATGTCGAGAGGGAGAGGGGTGCACCCCTTCGTCTTTGTGTCTGCCGTTACAATCTGAGTCGTGGCAATGTCCTCGTGCTCCTTCACCTTCAGCCGCTGACAACTTCCTGAATTTGCTGCTCTCAGCAACTCCGAATGAGAATAAAAGCCAGCAGTGGTGACCGAGTGGTTCTAGGCGCTACAATCTCGAACCGCGCGACCGCTACGGTCGCAGGTTCGATTCCCCTCTCGGGCATGGGTGTGTGTGATGTCCTTAGGTTAGTTAGGTTTAAGTAGTTCTAAGTTCTAGGGGACTGATGACCTCAGTAGTTAAGTCCCATAGTGCTCAGAAACATTTGAAGCATTTTTTCTTTTTTTTTTTTTTTTTTTTTTTTGAGAATAAATTTAGCGACAAAAATCACCTGTTGCATTGGTGGTTCCACAGAATGCCTCCGCCTTAGTAACTGGACCTGCATTACTTGACCCTTGTACTGAGAGGCAGAAAGCTGTTACTATGACTCCCCTCCCACACCACCGCCTGCGAAAGCCGCCAATGCGCGTAGCCGACAGAAACAGCGTATACAACCTGACCATGAGGTGGCATATAAGAAATCTAAGGAAAAAGATTGCGATGAGAGGGGTTCTGGTCCCCTGATGTCTGATTCCTCTGTGGACTCCGCAATGGACTTTGCTCAGTTGTCTACTTAATTCTGCTCGGTACGTTCCATACGTCCCTGTTAACTGTGGTCAGTGACCCAAGTCTACACGTTCCTTTCCTTAAATGTTGATAGTGTGCAATCAGAATTTCGATTGGCTTAGCTGCGTCAGTTCATTTATGATTCATGTGCGGATATAGTATTCTTTCAGGAGGTGTTACTTAGGCATTTATCCTTATCCGGTTTTCGTATGATCTTAAATGCAGCACCCTAATACTTTACGGGGATCGCCTTATTGTTACGCGAAGGTAGCCCTATTGCTGAGGTGGAAATGTTGGATTCCGACACAGGCATAAGTAGTCAAGTTTTTAATCTTACCTTTAATCTTACCTTTGTGATAATAAATGTGATTGATATTGTCATGCAAAACATGGGACAAAATAGTGCTATGAACAATTCCGATATCCGGCACCTCGTTACTGGCATATTTCAATCTCTCTCTCTCCCTAAATTATGGCGGCTTTAAAAGTATTGCAGTGGAATGCGAGATCGGCTAATTCTAATAAAGAAAGCTTGCAACGAGAACTGTTCGTCAGTCAGCCTGATATCGTTCTGTTATGTGAAACTTGGTCCAAATTCGAACGAACTGTTCGCTTTCAAAATTATTCTATAGTAAGGGAAGACCGTCTCGATGGGTGGGGCGGCGTAACTAAACTGGTAAAAACTTCGCTGCCGCATCGACCACACCCGTTACACGTACCTGTCACCAACCTTGAATTAGTTGCTGTGGAGATACGAACTGCCCACAAAACCTTTACAGTTGTCTCGTTGTATAACGCTCCCCACCACAGTATCGTGGAAGATGACTGGAGACAGTTAATAAGTCAGCTTCGTCCTCCCTTTATCGTAGCTGGAGACGTGAATGCCCACCATGTAGCGTGGGGAGGAGACGTGACAGACAGGAACGGCAGGACCTTGATAAGCGTTATCGAAGATAATAACCTAGTGATACTCAACGATGGCTCTCCTACCGTGATAACTTCACCTCTACGTAGACCCTCCGCAGTTGATGTAACTCTTTGCACCCCCTGCATTACTGAAATATCTAATTGGTGCTTTAAAAAGGATTCAATGGGATCCGATCATCTCCCAATAGAGTTTCACATTAACATCAACGTCGATACTACGCACATCTGTTACTCTAATAGTAAGTGGAAAATCAAGTAAGCCAATTGGGCCTCTTATAAGAGAACGGTTCGGCTGGCACTCGAAATACGAGACGTGACTTACGGGACGAAGATGCATACCCAGTTTTACTCAATGCTATGAACGTCGCAGCTGGCATCATCATCCCTAAGAAAAAAGAGTTTACGGTAATGAAGCACCGTTCTCCTCCTTGGTGGAATTCTAAATGCTCTCTGGAAGTTGCGAAGCGACCACTCGCCTTGAAAGCCTATCGTCAGAACCCTTCATTGGACAACTTCTTGGCTGTGCAAAAAGTGAATGCACGAGTTAACAAATTCCTGAAGAAAACCAAGAAGGACAGTTGGAAACAATTTTGCCTGTCCCTAAATAATGAAACCAATATGGCAAGCATCTGGCATAAACTAAAAGCTTTTAGAAAAAGAAGACTGTCTTCCTCCCCTCCTGCTACCACGGCCTGGTTATAGGAATTCATAGATACAATCGCTCCTCCCAAGGTGCCATTTTTAAACCATTGGTTCCCTGCTGAAGAGACCGCTATCATGTTCTCCTTCGTCCTTTCTCTAAAGAAGAACTCAACGAAGCTATTAAAGTATCGAGCGACAGTTGCCCTGGCATTGATCATATACACTACTCTATGCTTGCACACCTGCCTATAGAAGCGAAAGACTTTCTCTTGAACATTTTTAATCAGTACTGGATGAAGAAAGACCTCATATCAACATGGAAGACGCAAGTAATAATTCCAATTCTCAAAAGTGGTAAAGATCCAAATATCGGTACTAATTATAGACCTATTGCCTTGTCGTCGTCTGTTGCAAAAACACTGGAACGAATGGTAAAAAGGAGACTAGAATGGTGACTTGAAAGAAGTAATTTGTATCCTCGGAGTCAATATGGCTTCAGAAAAGGCAAAGGGACCTTGGATAAACTGTTTTTGCTTAATATGGATATCACGTCAGCCTTTCAAACTCTTTTCTTGACGTTAAGGGTGCATATGATCACGTACAAATACCGACACTCTTGGACAAGCTGGTAGGATTCGGAATTCCTTCACGGATGATCTACGGTATCAGTACCCTGATTACTTAAAGAACGATCTACGTCCGTTTCAAAGGTACCATGATCGGACCTTTCTATGTCTCCCAGGGCTTGCCGCAAGGTGCAATTTTAAGTCCTCTCCTGTATACTCTATATACGCACGACCTAGAACGCATACTTACTCCCCCCACAACAATCCTACAGTATGCTGATGATATATGTGTTTATTCTACTGCTGCTTCATATCTTCAGGCCAAAATGGCATTAACCACAACCATCGCACACATCGATGAGTGGCTCTCTATCAATGGGCTGGAGATCTCGGCTGAGAAATCAGCAGTCGTTCCCTTCTCCGAGTCGACGACAGCTCGCACTGAAGATCACATTACCTGTGGCAAGTACACCTTCCAAATAAAATCTCACGTTCGATTTCTGGGGATGATTTTTGACTCTCGGTTAAGCTGGGCGCCCCACATCCGATCCACCGTTACCAAGTGTGAAGAAGGTTTAAATGTAATCAGATCACTCACTCGTATCTGGTGGGGAGCGCACCAGAGTGTTTTACTCACCATGTACCGAGGGATAATTCGATCTCGATTAAACTATGGCTGTCAATTCTACCACACTGCGTCAAATATTCATCTCTCCAAATTAGATACTCTTCAATATAGAGCCATTCGTATCTGTCTTGGAGCCATGCGATCGACGCCCACCAACGCCCTTTTAATAGAAGCAGGGGAGATGCCCTTGAGCATTAGGCGCCAAATGTTATCGGACAAATTCTACATTCAAGGCATGGCCATTATGGACAGTTCCGTCTATCAAAGTAGAGACTGCATTTATCGACTGTGGATTGCATCTCACAGAAGGAATAAAGTGCCAGCCGTTTGTGCCAGCTTTGACACTTGGTCACCTGTCATACATTCTATACGGCGTTCAGCGCATCTACCTGTTTTTGAATATGACCTTCAAACGCTCTGCTCCCAGATCCCAGTCCATTATTTAAGTACGACCTGGCTGGACAGTACTAATGTCAACGTTGGCTTCAATCGTCTCGTTCAAGCACAATGGCCGGGTTTTCTCTGTGTATATACCGATGGCTCCAAAATTCCGCAAGAAGAGTGTACAGGATGCGCTTTTTGCTGCCCTCAGACCCAGATCCGCAAAAACCTTCAAACTGCCTACGAGCACTTCTATTTTTACGGCGGAGACAGTAGCAGTTTTGGAACAGTTATATCTTGGATGTGATATCTGAATACATTCGCTGCACACGCACGGGCCGGACGATCCATTTGTTGTGGGTACCTTCCCACTCTGGTATCCTCTATAATGATGAAGTTGATGCATTAGCACCTTCCTTATACAGACTACTTACGTGAAGTCAAGGATCACGCAAGACAACAGTGGCAGGAAATGTGGAACGTTTCTCAACAGACAAAAGGCGGTTATTACGCAGTGCTACAACCTCGGATTCCTTCACAGACGTGGTTCATGAGGACACATCTGGACCGATCCACGATTTCTACCATCATAAGACTCCGCTTCAATCATGCCCCTTTCCCACAACATCTACATCGGATCAACGTTTACAGTTCACCAGCATGTGAGTGTGATCCTGAGTCGGAAGCTGATGTCAACCACATCTTATTTATGTGCCCCAAATTTGACCGTGAACGGTTGGTCTTTCTGAAGTCATTGCTGAATATGGGCTACCATCTTCCTCAATCAGCTTCTTCTCTTTTGTGTACTAAAGACGTTCGTCTATATAAAGTGATAGTTAACTTCATCAAGAATACTGGTTACAATCTGTAGGTTTTAATGGTGAACGTTAATTATAAATATGTCTTGCTGATGAAGATATTTCATAATTGGTGTGAATTGTAAGCCAAGACACTTTTAAGTATTTTCCAACTCAATTCAATTCAATTTTTAAAACATTATGTACAAAACTGTAACAGTTAAGCTTTTTTTTTTCTTGTAAATATGCATTTCTGAATTTGTTTATTCAATTATGTGTACATTGTTACTATGTGTTGCCGATGGCTAAATTGAGTATACACTCAAAGGCCAAATAAACAAAACCAAAAAAAGCAGCAGAAGGGGGAGCAGCATAGAAGAAGAAGAGCTGGTATATTAAACCTCGCACTGCGCTGTATTCCGATTAGCATACAGTGAAATGAAAACCAAGCATAAAGTCAACGAGGCCGTTTGCGAGAAGGTACGGTTGCTGAGGTTAGGGCATTTCAAGCACAGCAGTCACTGCAAGAAAACTTTCAACCATTTACTGAATCTCTCGACGAACTCTCAGCAAATTGCCACAGCGAGGTCGATGACGCTATTGCCGGTTTCATTAACCGTTACAGCGACGCAAGTACAGACAAAACATTCGGTGTCATGAAAAACCATACATGTAGGGCACGCAGCCTGTAATTTTAAATGATAAAATAGTACAGATCGGCGATAAACAAAGAACACACAGCCTGCTGAACCTTATTTTCCTAAGACCCACAAAACTGTAAATCATTCGCCTAAAGAGGTGAAATGCATCGTGAAATATCGCTTTTGACTGATCCACATATGAATGCAAAAAGTCGAAGCAATGTGAATTACAAATCCATTATAAAACCTATACTGGATGGTGGAAAAAATGGCAGTGGTGATGGTATTGACATTCAGCATAAAAGACTGAGCAATCGACACCCGCAGTATACACACACATCAAAAAACGTTTTGCATCGCCTCGGTACCGAGAGTTCCGGAACCTGTACAGAAAATTTGAATAGATATCAACATCATTTCCGCCCCTTTTATTGCTCATCAAAACCACACATTATATGTTGTACAACCATACGGCGAGACCTTCAGAGGTGGAGTCCAGATTCTTGTACACACCGGTACCTCTAATACCCAGTAGCACCTCATATTGCGTTGATCCATGCCTGTATTCGTCGTGGCATACTATCCACAAGTTCATCGTGGCACTGTTGGTCCAGATTGTCCCACTCATCTACGGCTTAGATCCCTCAGAGTAGTTGGTGGGTCACGTCCTCCATAAACAGCCCTTTTCAATCTATCGCAGGCATATTCGATAGGGTTCATGTCTGGAGAACATGCTGGCCACTATAGTTGAGCGACGTCGTTATCCTGAAGGAAGTCTTTCACAAGATGTGCAAGATGGGGGCGCGAATTGTCGTCCATGAAGAATGCTTCGCCAATGTGCTGCCGATATGGTTGCACTATCGGTCGGAGGACGATGGCATCCACGTATCGTACAGCCGTTACGGCGCCTTCCATGACGACCAGCGGCGTACGTCGGCCCTACGTAATGCCATCCCAAAACAGCAGGAAACCTACACCGTGCTGCACTCGCCAGAAAGTGTGTCTAAGACGTTCAGCCAGACCGGGTTGCCTCCAAACACGTCTCCGACGATTGTCTGGTTGAAGGCATATGCAATACTCATCGGTGAAGAGAACGTGATGCCAATCCTGAGCAGTCCATTCGGCATGTTTTTGATGTGCGTATATTACGACGACCCAAATGAGCTAAAAGACCGGCTACGACTGCTCATAGCATCAGCTGCTGCTGATAACACAGCTCATTCGAATTAAGTTGTTTGAATCATTTCTGAGCTCGAATAAGTATGGAGGCTGTAATCAAGAATTTCACAAACTGGCACGCAAAATATGCACTCGAAGATATTTTATGATTAAAGGTTAGGACGACATGTGGCAGGCGGATGTTATGGACATGAGGGAATATTCATGTGTGAATAACGGATTCACATACATCGAAGAGCTAAATAAACTGGTGCATCTGTCTAATATCGTGTAAAGTCCCCGCGACGACGCAGAAGCGCCGCAACACGACGTGACATGGACTCGCTTAATGTCTGAAGTAGTGCTGGAGAGAAATGACACCGTGAATCCTGCAGGACTGTCCATAAGTCCGTAAGAGTACGAGGGGGTGGAGGTCTCTTCTGAACGTTGCAGGGCATCCCAGATATGCTCAATAATGTTCATGTCTTGGGAGTTTGGTGGGCGGCGGAAGTGCTAAAACTCAGAAGAGTGTTCCTAGAGCCACACTAAAGCAATTCTGTGCTTCCCGAATTCCCCAAGTCCTTCGGAATGCATAATGAACATGAATGGATGCAGGTGATCAGACAGGATGCTTACGTACGTGTCACCTGTCAGAGTCGTATCTAGACGTAGCAGCGGTCCCATAACACTCCAACTGCACTCACCCTACATCCATCCACTCTATAGTTCTAAAAGAGACTCGTCCGACCCGGCAACATGTTTTCAGTCATCAACAGTCCAATGACGATGCTGACGAGCCCAGGCTCCGAAAGCCCATATCGATGATGTTTCATTGAATGGTTCGCACGCTGACATTTGTTGAGAGCCCAGCATTGAAATCTGCAGCAATTTGCTGAAGGGCTGCACTTCTGTCATGTTGAACGATTCTCTTCAGTGGTCTTTGCTCCCTTTCTTGCAAGATCTTTTTCCGGCCGCAGCGATGTCGGAGACTTAATGTTTTACTGGATTCGTGATATTCACAGTATACTCGTGAAATGGTCGTGAACCATGCTCACTCCCAACTATGCGTTTTCGTGAACTTCGCTGTCCACCTGTGTTTGGTTTCCCGCCCTTGTTGCGGTTACGTCGTGGTTGTTCTTCCTTCTACGTGTGGCAGCAGTGATGTGTATCAATATTTGCGCCGTGTACCATCTTCGGTTTGGTGCATATAGTTTCTGGCTAGGGGGTCTGGAGGCAGTCGGGCGGTTGTTGTGGACGAGGGAAGTTATCTCCGCGCGGTGCAGTCGGCTGGGGCCGCTGGCAGCCCCTGCACAGTGTCGGAGCGTGTGTGGAGCTGTCCGATCGCTACGAGCTTCGTGGTTCACCGACCCAGGACGTCAAAGTTGAATAGTGGTTTCAACTACCCAAGCCACGTCCATTCATGTTG
This sequence comes from Schistocerca nitens, assembly GCF_023898315.1. NCBI lineage: Eukaryota > Metazoa > Arthropoda > Insecta > Orthoptera > Acrididae > Schistocerca > Schistocerca nitens. Next base: position 80,515,177 of record NC_064621.1, on the reverse strand, counting down.
TGGTGGTTCAAATGGTTCAAATGGCTCTGAGCCCTATGGGACTTAACAGCTACGGTCATCAGTTCCCTAGAACTTAGAACTACTTAAACCTAACTAACCTAAGGACATCACACAACACCCAGTCATTACGAGGCAGAGAAAATCCCTGACCCCGCCGGGAATCGAACCCGGGAACCCGGGCGCGGGAAGCGAGAACGCTACCGCATGATGTGGTGGTTCGTTTTGGTGGTCCGCTGTTGGGGAGGTTTTCCTGTGAGCAACACCGAGTGTTCCTACTGCTGAAATTCAGCCGCCATGCGGTGCAATTAACTATTTTGGTCGACTACAATTTGAGTGCACCAGTGGAATTTTCTGTCTTGTGGCCGTTAGTGTTTTGGTTACCGGCACTGGGCACCGACGTAAATTCAGGCAGTGTTCTTTTGAGTGAAGTTAACTATATTACCGTGTTTCAGATTCAAGTGTACCAGCGGAATTTTCTGCCTAGTGGCCGTTTGTGTCCGGGTTACCTGTCCTGGTCACTAACGTAATTTCAGGCAGCGTCCTTTCCTCACCTGTTGTCGCTGTCCAACATGGTGTGTAATTTTGACAGCTAATAAATACTCCATTGCGGATTATCACGTTTGTAACATTGCCGGTTGGGGTTCTCATGTACTGATTGACGGGAAGCAAGTCGTTGTGTCGGTCGGTCCGTGGCTGTCCCTGGTTGGGTTCCGAAGGATCAAGTGTAGCTGGGTTCACCACCTGTCTCGCCTAAGTGAACGAGGGCAGACCGACCTCCCTGGAGGCTTCTGAGTGCCACCGGTGTTTATCTGTTGTCAGCTACTTTAAATTCAAGACTTACGGTTATTTTTTTATTTCCTTAAAAAATTTGCAAAATTAATTTTTAAATTTATCTTTCAAGCTTAAGCATTGCGGCCTTCTGCCTTTAAAGATTATGGTAATATATTTTAAAATTTTGAAACTTAATTGTGGCCTTCAGCCATTGGCATTGTACCTTGCGTATTTATGTTCTATCCTCTTAGCCTTAAGGCTTTCCACGTAGCCCTGATACGTTTTTTTATTTATTTGATTTGCCTCTTTAATTGCATTTTAATGTTGTTGATTTTTACGATTTCTTGTTGTTAAACATTTTGATCTTCTGCCTTTAAAAGTCTATGGTAATATATTTCTATGGTAATATATTCTAAAAATTTTGAAATTTAATTGTGGCCCTCAGCCATTTGTATTACACTTTGTATATGTTTGCTGGTTTTTTTTAATTATTTTATTGCTATCTTAATTCGATTTTCATCTTGTTGATTTGTTAGGAATTCTTGTTTTCAGGCCTTCAGCCGTGAAAGAGTTGCATTCGGTAAAGGTCCAGCTAGGTGTCGCTTTGGTTATAAAGATTATTAAATTACAATAAATGACAATTAGAAGGAGAAACTGATCTCAACCTTTGACCCTTTCCACAATCCTGTTACCTGTTCTTCCCAGCGGGTTTAGCGGTCGTATAGGAAAATCCTCACTTCATTGCTACCTCGGAGGTATATGGCTCAAATGGCTCTGAACACTATGCGACTTAACTTTTGAGGTCATCAGTCGCCTAGAACTTAGAACTAATTAAACCTAACTAACCTAATGACATCACACACATCCATGCCCGAAGCAGGATTCGAACCTGCGACCGTAGTGGTCGCTCGGTTCCAGACTGTAGCGCCCAGAGCCGCACGGCCACTCCGGCCGGCCTCGGAGGTATAACTGGACATTTTAGCAGCAGTAACCGATCTAACAGCTGCTGCAGACACTTGTTGTCTCATATAGGCGTTGGCGACCGCAGCGCTGTATCCTGTTTACGTATCTCTGTATTTGAATACGCTGCGATGTGTGCTCTGAAATGTGCGAGGTAGTCTGTGCAGTCTTCCTTTGCCTCGGCAAACTCACGAAATGGTGACATGTACGCAGATGGTGCAGCCTTTGGGTCTGGCGGCTTGTGTAGAGTCATCTGCGCCATTTGTTTACTCTGAAACTGAATAAACTGAGTTACATCCTCTGCAGGAGGCGAAGCTGGCGGCAGCGGCACAGTAGCCACTGTCAACAAATGCATAAAGGCAAACAACTAAAAGCAAAAATAGCACAGAGAAGGGAAAGAGGGTTTCAAAAGCACAACCGTGACATCTCGAACATAGAGAGTAGAGGCAAGGGAAACACTGGGTATCCAGAAGGTAAGAAACGGAAAAGGAATAACGAAAAAGACGATAGAACAGAAATGCTTGGATTTCATTTCCACACGTAGGCGCAATGACTAGTCGCCAGATATATTGCGTACGTCTCCAAATAATGGTAAAGAAAGGTGGCCTGCAGAGTGGTGCGGAAAGTCGTCATAGGAAAGCTGGAGGGGATCAGAAATAATTAGAGAACAAGTTAACACAGTAAACAAAAGATTTGAAACTTCCTGGCAGATTGAAACTGTGCGCCGGGCCGAGACTCCAACTCGGGACCTTTGCCTTTCGCGGGCAAGTGCTCTACCAACTGAGCTACCCAAGCACGACTCACGCCCCGTCCTCACAGCTTTACTTCTGCCAGTACCTCGTCTCCTGCCTTCCAAACTTTACAGAAGCTCTCCTGCAAAACTTGCAGAACTAGCACTCCTGAAAGAAAGGATAATGCGGGACATGGCTTAGCCACAGCCTGGGGGATGTTTCCAGAATGAGATTTTCACTCTGCAGCGGGGTGTGCGCTGATATGAAACTTCCCTAGCACTTGCCCGTGAAAGGTAAAGGTCCCGAGTTCGAGTCTCGGTCCGGCACACAGTTTTAATCTGCCAGGAAGTTTCATATCAGCGCACACTCCACTACAGAGTGAAAATCTCATTCTGGAAACAGAAGATTTGCTTAACTTTGATTTCTCCAAGCATATGAATATTAATTACAAATGATGCAGCAAGAGATTGAGTCCAGCTCTCACAGTGTCAACAAGAATGTCTCTATACCAAGCACGAATGATGATGGCTTAGCCGCAGCTAGGTGGCGTCTGCATAGCTTCACGTAGTGAAGAGACCCCGAGCGCGAATGGACTGAGTTGATGCCGTCCAACGTTGCGGTGGCAGAAGGTGCTCACGTTACGGAGCCACTGGAGGTGTGACAGCCAGCGCGCACCATTGGATGCGCGAGATTCCAAGTAACGACTATCGGCGTCTGACGGAAACTTGCAATTCCGTTACGAACATTGAAGTCGCCAGTAGGGTGGTATCGACATGCGATACCACGCAAAACATTGACAATAATGTAAAACGACTCTTTGTCTCTGGCACCAGTTCTGATGGCGTGACTCTCCCAATCTGTGCTTGGCAAGTTGCAGTCACTACCTTCTACAACGACGTGATCAGAAAAGGTGTTAACAATATTCTGAAAGTTCTCTCTTACGGTTTTCTTCTTCTTATACAATGAACAGCATTGTCTTCTCACAAAGAAACACGGTTCAAATTCATTTTCTGAATATGGAATCTTTCTTTATATGCAGGATGAATCAGCTGCCCCTGCCAAAGTCGTTTTAGGCAACCTGCAGTGTTAAATTGGGCTTCATAAACTACCTGCGACATTCATATTCTCTCGCTCACTACACGCAAACTACTAATTCTATAGAAAAAATGAATAGGATCTTTTTGTGGGATATTTAATGTAATTAAATTTTGTAACAAGAATCGTTATCATTGGAGACCACTGCTGTGAGATCTTGCCCACTCGTCTCGTCTAGGGTGCCTAAAGGATGCAGCGTTCTCGGAATGCTATACAACAATTCAAGCAAAATCAAATTAATAGTTTTTACTACAAATAAAGAAGGCTGACAATACTTAACTTGTATTTACACCAAGTGTCGCAAACGATGGGCGACGTGCAAACAGGAATGTTCTTCGCTATACGTAGACAATGTCCAAAACAACCTATGGACATTGACCACTAATAAGTTCTGCGAGTGCTGATCTACGACTGTGCTAATACTGTCCCAATACCGAGCCGATACTGAGCGAATACTGAGCGGATCAGCCTTTTTTTGTGGCTGTTTACTATTACTCAGCGTTACCGGTTCAGATCCGGTCCAACTGTCTCGGTGGACAAGTGAGAGGACACTCAAAGCAACGGCTGAATAACAGCCGAGCGTAGCACTTTGAAGGTGTGGCGGTGGAACTTTAAGTTCCGTGCCATCTTCCGACGGTAGAAGTACAGAGGAGGGGAGCAGTAATGCGCCAACTCTGTTGTTGTTGTGGTTCTCAGTCCTGAGACTGGTTTGATGCAGCTCTCCATGCTACTCTATCCTGTGCAAGGTTCTTCAAATTTGTCTTCTCTCCAATTCTATTCAATACCTCCTCATTAGTTGTGTGTCAACCCATCTAATCCTCAGCATTCTTCTGTAGCACCGCATTTAGAAAGCTTCTAATCTCTTCTTGTCCAATCGTCCATGTTTCACTTACATACATGGCTACACTCCATACAAATACTTTCAGAAACGACTTCCTGACAAAAACATGGTTCAAATGGCTCTGAGCACTATGGGACTTAACATCTATGGTCATCAGTACCCTAGAACTTAGAACTACTTAAACCTAACTAACCTAAGGACAGCACACAACACCCAGCCATCACGAGGCAGAGAAAATCCCTGACCCCGCCGGGAATCGAACCCGGGAACCCGGGCGTGGGAAGCGAGAACGCTACCGCACGACCACGAGATGCGGGCGACTTCCTGACACTTAAATCTATACTCGATGTTAACAAATTTCTCTTCTTCAGAAACGCTTTCCTTGCCATTGCTAGTCTACATTTTATATCCTCTCTACTTCGACCATCATCAGTTATTTTGCTCCCCAAATAGCCAAACTCCTTTAAGAGTCTCATTTACTAATCTAATTCCCTCAACATCACCCGACTTAATTCGACTACATTCCATTATACTCGTTTTGCTTTTGTTGATATTCATCTTATATCCTCCTTTCAAGACACCGTCCATTCCATTCAGCTGCTCTTCCAGGTCCTTTGCTGTCTCTGACAGAATTAAAATATCATCGGCGAACCTCAACGTTTTTATATTTTCTCCATGGATTTTAATTCCTTCTCCAAATTTTTCTTTTGTTTCCTTTACTGCTTGCTTAATATACAGATTGAATAACACCGGCGAGAGGCTACAACTTGTCTCACTCCCTTCCCAACCACTACTTCCCTTTCATGTCCCTCGACTCTTATAACTGCCATCTGGTTTCTGTACAAATTGTAAATAGCCTTTCGCTCCCTGTATTTTACCCCTGCCACCTTCAGAATTTGAAAGAGAGTATTCCAGTCAACATTGTCAAAAGCTTTCTCTAAGTCTAGAAATGCTAGAAACGTAGGTTTGTCTTTTCTTCATCTAGCGTCTAAGATAAGTCACAGGGTCAGTATTGCCTCACGTGTTCCAACATGGTGAAGGAAAAAAGTGGCTGGACGAGAACAAATGGTTCAAATGGCTCTGAGCACTATGCGACTTAACGTCTGGGACGAGAACAGGCCACTGCTAGTGAGTGTACGAAAGAGACAGAAAAACGTGGTCGTACTGGGACCAGGCTGGCAGGAGTGGCAGTTATATCCTCCTCTTGTAGAGGCCGCTCCTGTCATGGTGCGATCCTAATCAGCGCACCACTGGCCGACGTCGTTTCACCGCCTTCTCTTCTCTTCTCTTGCGTTCTTCATCTTCGTTCCGGCGCTTGTGGTTACGCCAGGACAACTTCTTTCGAGTTATTCAAGCAAAAGAGACAAACGTGACATGGAAACGCATCCCCACTCCCATAATCAGCCCCCACCGATCAGTATTTCCAGTATGTTGTTCACGGCACACCCTCCCACCACTGCAAAAAAAAATTTGCGACTGCACGAATTTTTTCTCACAATCAGTCTTCTGCGGTCTTCGGCCTTATTATGCATAGCCGAGCGCTTACAAATTGTGAATGTGACGTTTATGTAAATTTTATCTAACAATTTTGTGAGTTTTAATAGCATAAAATAAACAATTTCATCGTTGTACTCAATAGGATTTCTGATTACGGAATTATTATGCTTGAAAGGGTTCAGTTTGGCTCGAATTGTCAACTTAACTGGCTTTAGCGTAACGTTTATAAATGACGTTTTTCTTTCATTACACTTACGGTCATGTTCAAATTAACAGTGTTAACGAAATAACCGACTATGCTGATGGCGTAACAGCCCGGTCAGTAGAGACCAAAAAAGGATGGAATATCGGGAACAGTTCGTGAGTCGGAAGTTTTTGTACAGTGGCAATAGGGAGTGCCACAAGCAACACACAAAATATCCGGACTGGTGAGGGACGCATGTGGGGGTTGAGGTGCGTTTGAAGCTCACTTTTGTACGCTTCTCTTGAAAACTCGAAAACTGTGGCCTCCAGCCAAATCGTATCCTACTACACAATTTAACATTAAATCTCCTACAAAAAGGGCCTGTTCATTTTTCCTGTAGGAGTTACAGTTCTCTCGTAGCGAGAGAATACAAAAATTTTGAATGTGGTTTGTGAAGGTAAGATATAACATTGCGGATTGCGTAAAGCAGCAATAGGGACAGCTGAATCACCCTGTATAGGGGATGTTGATGGCGCTACTCCAATTTATTTTGTTCCTTTTTATTGAAATGTTGGTCATTTGCATATCCAAGCACATAGTAAAAAAATTATGCCAATTTGAAAGTTTTCGCATTCCACCTTCATGTTCTAATGCGCAATAGTGTATAACATCCTCGGTGCTTATTCGGTGACTTATATGGTACACCCGTTCTCCTGTTCTCCCACCCATAACGACTCTAGTTGTTCATTCCTACTTCTAATAACACGCTCTCCTCCGTACACAGCCTGCAACCGCTGGTGTTAGGGTGTCTCTACCGCGTTAAATGTTCCCTTACAGCCATGGGATATCCTCCGCGTGTCTGGCACGAGATTTTGCAACACACCGCACGCTTGTTGTTCAGTGTAAATCACTGGTGGCCCTCTATGTCCTTCGTACAGGCTATTGGCTACAACTTTAGACTTCTTGGACATCGTTATGTAAATTTAGACGTAGCCGGCCGGAGTGGCCGAGCGGTTAAAGGCGCTACAGTCTGGGACCGCACGACCGCTACGGTCGCAGGTTCGAATCCTGCCTCGGGTATGGATGTGTGTGATGTCCTTAGGTTAGTTAGGTTTAAGTAGTTCTAGGGACTTATGACCACAGCAGTTGAGTCCCATAGTGCTCAGAGGCATTTGAACCATTTTTGAAATTTAGAAGTGCGATAGTGGAGGACTTAATTTTCTTGATGGGGAGGGGGGGGGGGGGGCAGGGAGGAGCAGAGAGGCAGAGAAGACGATGCTCCAAGATGGGGGAAGGAGAGATATGGACCTTAATTGACAGTTGCGACTGTGGATGTCTCTTGACATCTGTTTTGGACCATGAGGCCTCAGAGAAGTTGAGAGAATTGTGTGCTTCGCCCTATCATTTGCGCCAAATATTTCTGATGCGCGAGGACTTTCCACTCCATATATTCTCCCTCTCCCCTCTTGTCTTGTACAGGTCCAGAGAAGACAGTTTCGTACTTCATTAAGAACAGGCTTGCGCACACATAAAATCATTGCTTTTAAACTAATGCATGATACAAGTAAATCAAGCCGTAAATTTGACCGAAATAATAACTCAACCCACTCCTGTCCTAGGCGGCTCCAGACATGACTTTGCTTGTCATCGGGGCTCAGTCGGAAGGCTCAGTCGGAAGGGTTCATCACTGAAGACAATTTTATTCCAGTCAATGAGATTTCAGGCCGAAGACTTGTCTGGAGAGGCCTCGGACAGAAGTAAGATACCAACCTTAACCCCGCCCACCATACGGCCCAAAAACCAGTAGTGCCATTTCACTTCAAAGCAGGCCTCCTATGATTATCCACTACAGCCTTACACCACAGCGGTACCTCGACGATATTCAATACTTCACGTTATCGCGACACGTCTGCAACTCGCTTTGGCAAGTATAAAACTATTTTTGGGAGATGAAGAAGCTTGCACAGGATAGAGTAACATGGAGAGCTGCATCAAACCAGTCTCAGGACTGAAGACCACAACAACAACAACATGACTTTGTGTGGACAATTTCTTCAATTAGTCTGTTTAATACTGTCTATTAACATCAGTAGTGTGCCCATTGCCCAGGCTGACTACGATGTGACGAATTCTGAAGTGTGTAATCTGTAAGGGGCAGTCAAATGAAAAAGTGATACATGGGAAAAAAATTGGCCATGCGCGAGGAGAACTCGAGCACCGAGGGTTTCGTACAGACTTAATTATGTATATAGACAGTTCACTCATTCCGGGAATCTGGAATCTCGATCATTTTTGCCCGTTACTAATACTGGCAGAATGTCGGTTTCAGTGATTCCATAATTTTCGAGAATAGTTTAATTTCAATAATATAAACGTGACAAAGTTTTGCAGAGGTATGCGACGAATTTTATAATAATCAGTAGTTCTCCATTCAGGCTGACCGGATCGCAAAGGTAGAAGTCAAACATCAGACAAGGAATGACTTTATTGCCATATCTACGTGCAGTATTTGCTACTGGATATCTGATGGATAAATTACGAAACGCGTCGTATGAGTAATAAAGTCATCTCTTCCCTGTCGTTTGACTTTTATCACTGCGATACAACGGTTTGGGTGCAGAACTACTGATTGTTTTAATTTCAAGTTTTACGTCGGATTACAAATGACAAAGTAAATATTTGTTTTCGTGTGATATAATTACAAATTAACGATTGGTTTTACGAGTATCAAAATATATGACATAAATAGGTCGTATCTTTTGATTGCATTGACTTGGAAGCTATCCTTTATTATAGCGACAAGGGGCCATATACCTTAGTATGTGACATAAATTTCAATTCCATACTTCTACACATTACTGAGAAAAAGCGGTCTTAACACAGGGACGGACAGGCAGAGTGTTACATGAGAAAAGACAAAAAAAATTCATTTGATGTAATTACAAGTGTACATTTTTTTTATTTTTTTCATTGGTTTTGCCAAATTTCATGATTCAGGGTGAAGTATCCTGTAGGTTTTAATGAGTGAATCTGTTAAATATGTGACATAAATGGTCGTGTCTTTTGATTGGATTGACTAAGAATCTTCAATTTTTTACACCAACAAGGGACCGTAGACCTCAGTATATGACGTAAAGTTCAACTTCACACGTCTACTAATTCCTCAGAAAAATGACATAACAGTAGGACAGACAGACGGACAATTAAGCGATACCTTAAAGGTTCCTTTTTTACCAACTGAGGCACCGAACCCTAAGGAAAAGAAAACAAGTAAACTGTTTATTACTTCAAAAGGCATCGCCAAAGCTCTTGGTACATCTACCCCATTGTGAGATGAAACGGTCAGTGCCTTCATGGAAGAATGTTTGTAACTCGTTGAACTCGGTAGTGAAGCCACTTCATAAAAAGGGAGACAGGGATAATGTTGACAATTTTAGACCTATTTCTATGCCATCGGTGTTTGCTAAAGTTATCGAGAAGGTTGTATATATAAGGTTACTGGAGCATTTAAATTCACATAATTTGCTGTCAAATGTACAGTTTGGTTTTAGAAATGGTTTAACTACTGAGAATGCTATATTCTCTTTTCTCTGTGAGGTTTTGGACGGATTAAATAAAAGGTTGCGAACGCTAGGTGTTTTCTTTGATTTAACGAAGGCTTTTGACTGTGTTCACCACAAAATATTACTGCAGAAGCTGGACCATTATGGAGTAAGGGGAGTAGTTTACAATTGGTTCGCCTCTTACTTTAAGAACAGAAAGCAGAAGGTAATTCTCCGCAATATTGAGAGTGGCAGTGATGTTCAGTCCCAATGGGGCACTGTTAAGTGGGGCTTTCCCCAAGGGTCGGTGCTGGGGCCACTGCTGTTTCTTATTTCTATAAATGATATGCCTCCTAGTATTACAGGTGATTCAAAAATATTTCTGTTTGCTGACGACACCAGCTTGATAGTGAAGGATCTTGTGTGTAATATTGAAACAGTATCAAATAATGTAGTTCATGAATTAAGTTCATGGCTTGTGGAAAATAATTTGATGCTAAATCACAGTAAGACTCAGTTTTTACAGTTTCTAACTCACAATTCAACAAGAACCGATATTTTGATCAGACAGAATGGGCATATTATAAGCGAGACGGAACAGTTCAAGTTCCTAGGCGTTCGGATAGATAGTAAGCTGTTGTGGAAAGCCCATGTCCAGGATCTTGTTCAGAAACTAAATGCTGCTTTATTTACCATTAGAACAGTATCTGAAATAAGTGACACTTCAACACGAAAAGTAGTCTACTTCACATATTTTCATTCGCTTATGTCGTATGGTATTATTTTTTGGGGTAATTCTTCTGATTCAAAAAGGGTATTTTTGGCTCACAAACGGGCTGTTCGAGCTATATGTGGTGTAAGTTCGAGAACCTCTTGTCGTCCCCTATTCAATAGTCTGGGAATTCTGACATTGCCCTCACAGTATATATTTTCTTTAATGTCATTTGTTGTTAGCAATATTAGCCTATTCCCAAGAGTTAGCAGCTTTCACTCAGTTAATACCAGGCAGAAATCAAATTTGCATGTGGAATGCACTTCCTTGACTCTTGTGCAGAAAGGAGTGCAGTATTCTGCTGCATCCATTTTCAATAAGCTACCACAAGAAATCAAAAATCTTAGCAGTAGCCCAAAGTCTTTTAAGTCAAAACTGAAGAGTTTCCTCATGGCTCACTCCTTCTATTCTGTCGAGCTCCTGGAAGAGCTAAAAAATTAAGCAAATTCCAGTGTTACGTTGTTGATTTTCTTTATTTAAACTTACCACTTGTCGCCTGAATATGTTTTCTTATATTTCATTTTATCTGTTCCTACTATCGTGTTATAATTTCATGTATTGACTCGTTCCATGACCATGGAGACTTCTCCTTAATTTGGTCCCACGGAACACTAAATAAATAAATAAACTGCCTGCAGAACCATAATTGTGCACATTTCCGTTCGAAGCGAATCGAAGCAACGGATGACTTTCTTCAGGGCTCCGAGAACATGGAAATCGCGTGGGGGTATATCGGGACTGCATGGAGAATGTGTAAGGGCTTCCAAGCGAAAGTTCTGCAGCGTAGTGGAAAGAACCAGCACGCCAGCTCCCGGAAATTCATGATGAGCTTCGACTGCAAGCGCCCGATGCTTGTTTTTCTGTACCACGGCGCCGCAATACCACAATTAACGCAGAATGATACAAGGATACTATGCAAAAGCTGAAGCGCACCGTCAAGTCCATCTGCCCAGCAATGTCAACGGACGCCATTATTCTTTTGCAGAATAATGCCGCCCACATGTTGCCAATTCACCAGTCTCTTCGGAGGCGTAGGTTCCTATCCCACCGCTGCCAGGAGTATGCTGTTTTGTTGTAACCCCGTTTATATGCCGCTTTTTCTTGAAAAGTAACCCCCATGAACTCAGGAATATTTGTTAGGCGAGACACTCTGTCTCCGTATGCCAGGTACAGCCATGATACTTTAGTGGTTACGACATAGCGCAGGTTCGAATCGTAGTCACGCACGAAAACGTGTCTTGATGCTTGATGACTACCACGGCTACAGTCACGTGGCGTCGCTACCATACTGTGGGCATGGCATTTTCTAGTTGTGGAAGACCTAATGGGACGCTTCCCATGGGACAGCAGGGGAAATGCATGGCACGCCGATTGGCAAGACACTTTCTTTCCAAAGTGCTCGTTGTAGTAGAAAGGGAATGGTTTTGCCGTCGTTGTTGCAACGGTAAAGTGGCCGAGCGGTCTATCGCGCTGTATTTAGGCACCAGTCTCTTCAGAGGTTCGAAACCCACCGCTGCCAAATTTTGTCTGTCTCGAAGGCAGAACCACTCAATACCCGCAAAGGAAACAGCGCAGCAAGGCGTGAGCGTCCATTTCGTGAACTGTCGTGGAACAGTGCGTGGTGCAGCGACAGGATTCATAGGCGCAGTTTTTCGCCTTTTGTTTTTGTTAATCTCATTTCGTTCGTTCGTTGTATTGTTCGGGGCGGACGTCCCATGCCGCTTGTTCAAGTTCATCGTTGATCCATTAACTAAGTTTCTTATTACAAGCCGGCCGGAGTGGGAGTGGCCGAGTGGTTCTAGGCGCTTCAGTCTGGAACCGCGCGACCGCTACGGTCGCAGGTTCGAATCCTGCCTCGGGCATGGATGTGTGTGATGTCCTTAGGTTAGTTAGGTTTAAGTAGTTCTAAGTTCTAGCGGACTGATGACCTCCGCTGTTAAGTCCCATAGTGCTCAGAGCCATTTTCTTATTACAGAGGACAGCTAACCCTCTGACCGAACACGCTGAGCTAGCATGCCGGCATGATGAGGACAACACAAACAGTCCCCAGGCAGAGAAAATCCCCAACCCGGCCGGGAATCGAACCCGGGACCACGTGATCGGGCGTTCGTCTCCACAAAGTGCGTGTGGTGCATACCGTTGTACAAGGAGAAAAAGTGAGTTTTTGCAGTTTCTGTCATGTAGCTGGTGGGTGTTGGAACCCGGGACCACGTGATCGGGCGTTCGTCTCCACAAAGTGCGTGTGGTGCATACCGTTGTACAAGGAGAAAAAGTGAGTTTTTGCAGTTTCTGTCATGTAGCTGGTGGGTGTTGGCAACGTTCCCGGGATGAGCGCTATCTTCGTTATCCCGTGTGGCTTTAGTGGCTGAGATTACTGGGTCTCGCCGAGTGAGTCTGGGTTTCATTTCCTGATAGTTGCTCCTCTTACGCGACTTTGCTCGATTTACGCTCGGCTGACGCTTGCAGAAAACTACGTTAAGTATGATTCGCGGCTGCAACTGACGGCGAGAGAGATGCAACATCTGTCCAGTTCCTATCGAGCCACATACCATAGTCAACAGGCTTTGAGAACTGCAAGACACTGCCAGGGAGGTGAATACAGCCGACCACTCTGGTTGGTGTCGTAACAGCGCAGGCGCATCCATATGTCCGTATACATAGGATGGAGACCGCGTCTGACACAGCTCTTGCGAGACACAGGGGGCTGAACTTTGTTGTGTATGGCCACCTGCAGTTCCGACATCTGCTTTCGTGTTTCTATCGGTGGCCGTGATCGTCTACTGGTTAGGACATTGTGCTGTGGCCGCAGCCATGTTCTAATTTTGGTCACGGCAATTTTGAAAGTTTTGACCTTTACTGTCGCTGCAGTGGTGGTGGCGCACCTGTGTTTGAGATCACAGTGCTCTCTTGACGTTTCACGCTTGTTCCACAGGCCGCAGTTCGCACTACCATTTCATTATCAACAGGTAATGCCGCCTCCCAGACCAGGGACGGGTGCCTGAGAGCTTAATCCGCAGTCGAAAAGGGCAGTTCTTTAAGACGCGATGGGTGAGCAGCCACACTCACCAGAATGTGGCGTGGACTATTTCGGCAAAAGCTAGGAACACTGGTGCTCGAGACAGCGCAGGTAACCGCTCATTTTACGCCAGCTGTTGAAGGAATACTGTGGCGCAAGTTGGTTAGAGCGTGATAAAAAAGAAAGCGGTCTAAGGCGCTGTTCCATGACATCAGTCTCTTTGGAGGCGTGGGTTCGGTCTCACCCCAAGTGAGTTCCATATTTTTGAAGCCCTGATGAATAACATTCCCGGTCGTCGATTTGGTTCGGACGACTACAATCACTGTTCCGTAGGGAACCGCAATGTTTTTCCGTGAAGGCATTGAGAGTGTTGTCTCACAGTGGAATAAGTGTTATAACAATTATAGCATTTACTTATTAAATAATAGTTTCCTTAAATTTTTTTCCCATCTGTCTCGTTTTCATTTGACTGCCTCTTGTACCACCTCGAACAAATTTAATCTGAAAAGAAAAAAAATCGGTTAGTCATCAAGTTCGTAGCAATTTTGTTTTGTTTTAGTTTCTTAGCACGCTCTTTAGCAGGCATATAATTAATTTTTATTGTACTACGAGTTTCCACATAAATTACCTTGAGTAAGCCAGGTTGAGCCGTGGCGTTTTGCTGGCGCGCCAGCGTAATTTGCAAGTACCTCGCCTTCGCGCTCTTATCTTTGCTTGTCCTGCGCACTGCGTCCTCGCTGCGTTGTCTTTGCCGGAGGAGTTAACTGGAGGCTCTCGCCAAGGACGTGGACAGTTGGCGTTCGATGTTACCTGAGGCCGGAGTGCGCGTATAGTGGAGCGGGAACCGACCACGAGTGTGGGGCTACTTGGTGGAGAGCCTTTCCTGTCGCCTGTGAGGGGGCTTGGGTTGCGTGCTGCTGGTTCCGGACACGGCTGTCTACGGTCTTCCGCTGCCTTATTGCCACCTGCTGTACCCGACGCAAGACATATCGGACGTCCAGCGACAAGTGAGACTGTACTTAGAGCATGTGTTGAGGGCTGCTACATTTCTGGTAACTGTAAGCGCATGGGTGTTACCATGGAGGTAAAGGTGTGCCTATGAAGAGAGTATAATGCACGAGCCTCTTACAGCTCGTGGGAAGTTGTTTGATGTAATACGTTGAAACGGAACTTGTTGTACCGTTCCAATGTTTTAATAAATTGCTAGCACGCAGAAATTATTAGCAAGAGTTTCTTCTCTAGCAGGTAATACCTCAGCTGGTGTCCAAAAGGAGAGACTGGACTAAACAGGGTTATTTGTTGAATTTTTTTCTGTTGTGTACCACGTTTCCCATTTTCCTTTCCCTTCTGCGGCCTGGGCAGTATAAATGAGTGAGTGTGTGAACTAGCAGAAAGCTTTAGGCACAGATTGTAACACTGCATGAATGGTCGTTCTGGGGTAGGGTAGTACCAACCCCCGAAGCGTGAACAAGTTTAGCAGAGACCAAGCTTGCACGCCAGGGCAAAGACGACACGTAGGCGCGCGTATTGGCTCTGTCAGGTTGGCGCGCCACCCCCACCACGTTTGTAAGCGGAACGGTTAGGCGAATTCGGTTGGAGGAGCACTTGTTCCTCTGGGCAGACATGGAGACGCAGCTCTCGTTTTGGTAATGTTAACATAGGTATTAGATTGTCTGAAATCTGCTCTGTAATGAAGTCCAGATGTTGAAATCAGGCGCGAAATTACCACTGAACCCCATAAGGGAATTGATTTTCTTAATTTACTCGAATTTCAATAGACCTTGCGTTAGTGCCTTTTTCAGGCAACGCACCATGTGCCTTAAGCTCACGGTCACGTTACTGCTCTGTGCTTAACGGAAATTCACTCATTCAATGTATTTTAATCTGCTCTTCCATTTGCAGTAATATTTTGGGGATTTTTATTTATTTTCCATGTGTTTTCTTTGTGAACTTGCTTTCGCGCCACGTGGTCGGTTGGAGCAACCGCCGCATTCATAAATTGTAGTTTCGGTCTGAAAATATATTGTACACGATGAATAATCATACGATAGTGAGCAAGTGTAAAATAGGGAAGGAATAATCGTGTGTGTCCATATTTTTCTGGGTTTCTGTTGGCTACTGAAACTTGGCCACGTGGGTTGAACAGCATTGAAGTGATGTTTCTTGTGCACACCCATAACGAGTTCATTTGTTGGCGATGTTGTGCGTTAAGTAAAATACTCGTGCCACTAGGAAAAGTATCGGGTTTTAATGCCCACTGATTTGATAAAGATTTGCGTAATACTCTTCCACCCTGACCTAGTTTTGCTTGTATTGTCTTTGCGGAACTTGTTCTGAGTAATCTATAGTAGCTGAATGTAATAACTGAGGGTTTAGGTATAAGTGTGCGGTTGTATAGAATTACATTGAAGCCAGATCTGCGCTCCTCTGTCCCATTCCATAATTACGTGGCGAAACTGAACCATGTTAACTAGAGACCTGTTTTGATGATGTACATTGCAAGAGAAACACGACTAGTTGTTGAAATACCATCGGTACTGAATAAATATCAATTAATCTCTACCCTCGACTGATTATTTACTCCTTTCATCATAAAGAATAGGTGGCAGTCGAATTCTGGATCATGAAAGCAAATAAAAGCTATATAATGCCTATTAAGTCCTGTATAGATGCCTTCCGTAGTGGTTCAAAAAAATGCGTTATCCGTTGCGTTCAAATTTTTACCGGTTCGTTAAAACCTTCCGCTAGAAATTATTAATACCCAGCAATAGCTCGCAGGGGCCAGTAATTTCGTGGTCCACACGAATGTAAGACCAGTTACTACGGACGGTAGCTTGCAGGAGCGGTAGGACATGTCAAAGCGACGGTAATCTACCTACTAGGTGGACCTATACCACCACCAGTACTGGAAGGTTACGTTGCACGAAACAGCTGCAAGGCCGTGATCTGGTTATCAAATATACTGCATTCAAGTGTTGCTAGCCTTAGCGGAGTGAGCCCCAGTAAAGCTTGTAATGAAATTTTCATAATTGTGCTCGTTACGGTTTTCACTGAATAGTGGGGCATAAGAGTTCACGTAATTTAATTGTGAGTAAGATTGGAGTGTCTCCTGGCCATGCTAGTAATTGCAAGATTTTTTTTAATATCATAATAGCAGGCAATTCTCCTTAGGTTATTGATAAGATTTGCGCTGTTGGTTGTACCTTGTCTGTGTGGTTGATTCATAGTGGGGCAAAGACAGTGTGCCGTTTTATTAGTGAATAATTTAACCAGTTATTTAATATCTTTTGGTGGTTGTTTACATTGTCCCTGCGGACCTGTTCTGTGCACTTGTTAAACGCCACAGCTGGCTCGCTGGTGTTTTTGAGTAGGCGCTACCTTTCCACCTACGGGTACCGGGGCTATGAAATCCTAGGTAGTGGGAGGTGACTCCGGGTCGAAGCTCGACAAGTGGGTCTTGTACGAACTGCCGCCTTCCGCCTTGGCGTGTCCAAGTTAAGTTTTCGTTCTGCCTTCGGGCGACCTGGCGTCACTCCTCGCTAGTTAATTCCGGCGCTAATTATATTTATTATATTTATTAAACCTTGTCTCAAGAGCAACATACAGTTGTGAAAGGTTGTTGCTGTGCTACTCTTAGTAAGACCTGGCGCTGACTAATTGTGTTACTGGGCCTTGGAGGCGAAGTTTGAAACCTTAGTAAGCTTTAGTGATATTAATTGGCTCTTGAGTGTGAAACAAGTGCCTTTGTATTAACGTAGTCCTGCTATTTATTGGGTACATCTCTGGCAGGTTGTTATTTAGGTAAATATTTTTGAGAATATCAGTTCTCAGCGTCCGAAGACTAGTCAGAAATATTGTGTGACTTAATTTAAGCGGTCAGGCGCATAATTGTCAGTGGTTTTAAAATTTTCTTATATATGAGATATACTTTGTTTGATAAAAAGACATTGGTAGCAGATTCACTAAATTCTTGTGACTTATTATTCTTATTACCTAAAGTAATCAGGATTAACATATTGTTGTTTTCAAGTAATTTGTTGATATGATTGTTAAATAAAACGAGTGATAACAAAAGAGGTCCAGTCCTTCCTATTGTTTCCCAATTCCCTAGTAGAAGAACGTCTCACAGGTGAGCACAGCGCATTGGTAACACCGGTGTGAGGAATACTGAAGTACGTAGTCTACGTTCACGAAAAATATTTACCTGGACAAATAAAAAGTTAGATTGGTGCGTGAGTTCAAAGCGCTTTTCGTTTTGTTTTAATTTTTGGGACGTTGACACACAGGTTGCAGTAAATATGTTTATCAAGTGTAATTTTTTTATTCTAGTGTTGTTTATGCTGGTATTTACTGAATTTTGCATATTACAAACTTATGAGTGTCGCTTAAGCGTTACAAAACAGGCTGTCAAGTGGGAAAAGGGTTAAAATTTGCGATACACAAAGAGAATATAATTGCTAAACACTAGCTGGAAACAGTTATTCAGCAAAGGCCAGAAGACCAGTGAGCATGAACAAAAGTTGATGCTGTGCATCTGATGGTACAGAGTGTATGTACTACGAATTGTTTCCCAGGAGTGTGTCCACAGCAGATGTCATTTGTCGCCAACAGCTGTGACGCACGGTTGTCACAATCAAAGAGAAACGTCCAGGCGCCGCTACTGGGCGATAACGTACGTAAGCGCTCTGCCGGTTTCAAAGAAGGTGCTATCCACCAGCTTGGTTAGCAGGTCATCCATCATCGCCCTCGTTCTCCTCAACTTGCCATTTTTTGCTCCCCACGAAGAGACCATCAAAAATATTTATTTGCGGACTATAATGGGCTTCAAACTTGACTTGACGGCTAATTTAACTGGAAACCAGCAGATTTATGCAGACGCGGAATAGAAAAACTGCCCGAGAATTGCTGGACTCTTGCACATAATTCGAGAGAATATAAGGTTGTAACTGGTTTCTGTCTTATGTTATTTCCATTTTACAATAAATCAAAGAAAAACTGCTGTAGAAATAGTCACTGTACTAATAATAATGAGTTACAACTTATGACGATAGCATTATGATGAATATCCACGTTAATAGACGAAAAATTATTCGTAAGACGAGCCTGCCCAAAACGTCACAGATTGATAAGATATTAGTCACGTTTGACCACGAAACAGTCTGTGTCTACGAGCAGTTCTTTGTTGAATAGCAGTTCAGAAGTCCCAAGAATATCTGGATATCTTGCAGTGGGAGTAGACTCAAAGGTATTCAGTTAATAAATTATTCGCCACCGGATATTAATCCATCAAATAGTTCATTAAAAAACTATAATTATGTTGGCAGAATCAGAGAAAGGGAGATAATAAGTGTTGTAAAGTAATAAATTTTTCACTTTCAAGTGTGTCGGGTAGTGAATCGTGGTTTCAAGAAGACGGGAGTATTCGTAAGATTTCTGGTTAATCTGAGCTGGTAAAAGCTCCACATGGTAGACAAGGATGGTTGGGAGGCTGGGATACAGTTCTGATAGTCCGTACCTCTTGTTTATCTCGTCCAAACCGAGGTGTGACACTCTGCTGAACGTGACACTAAATCATGTACAGAAAAATGTGAGGATAAGGCATGCTACTCCAATCAACATCCATTTAATAGGTCTGCGCTGTATATAGGTACAGGGGTGTTGTTCTTCACACATTGCTGAATTTCACTGCCAGGAACTATGCCCGAGTTATAAACCCACTGCCAACGAACGCTGTTAAAATAGTTATAGGTTGGTTGGTGCCACGGATTAGCAGAAACTGAATACCCTGCACCTGTTTCAACAAGATATGCGCATCTGTACCAGTGCAATCATATCCTCAGTTATGATTACTATTTTCTTTATTACTCCATTTTGCTTCAGAAGTTAAGTGTAAATTCCATCTTTCATCGCCCTTGAAACGACTTGACAAAAAAGGTATTAGTACTTTTGATCTCAGATTAGCAAATTATTATTTTTTTATTATTTTGCGGCTAGCATTGTATTACTACTAGTTTGCTAAGAGGTGATGGTGCGATAGGGCTATTCTACAAGGTATTTGTAGAATGGTACTCTTGAACCTACAGTCTTAGTTATTTTACTTATTATTGTTCACTTATAACTGTCCAAACGTATGTGGATATTTTAAAGAACTTTTTCAACCGAGAATAATGTCTTCACTTTGTGTTTTACAATAAAACATTAGCCCAATAAGAGTATCAAAGGGAATAAAGCGCGTAGTAGTAAATTATGGTTGTAGACCGTCTAAATTTTTGCTGGTATACTGAAGTTAGCCTGGAGGAACAGGGCACAAACAAGCAAATGAAGTGTAAAGCTTGGCGTTAGTGCATGTGAATGAGTAGTACAAGTGAGGTACTAAGCAGACTGTGGTAAGTGGCTCGTGATTGACATGTATTTTGGCCAATTAACAGTTGTCAGGGTAGTGATTACAGTGGTAAAGAATTTACTGTTACACAGTGACTGAATCAGAAGGTGTGTAAACACTTTTGGCCAGGTTTCTGAACAATCAAGAAGAAGATAAATGTGAGGAACTTGAGTTTAAGGTACACGAAATGAAGGAAAGCTGAAACAAATGAATTCAGTAATTGGAACATTTCAAGGAAAAAATTGGTACCCAAATAGAATAACAATTAGAACATTTCCAAACGAAATTCAGTAAGCAATTTTGTCAGCAGTTGGGAGCGGTCAATCTTGAAGTGTCCACCCTGAATAATTCGTTGCCGAAGTAATAGCGAACTAGCAACAGCATCGAGAAGACTGCAAAATTGCAAACGAGGTCAATAAGAGGTCGGTCTGGCTACACAGGAAAGGTCAAAAGTGAACAAGAGGTTAATCTAGCTAAGCATGAAAATTAGTGTGTCCAACAAGAACTGGAGCCCTTGAATTGAAAATTAATTACTGACATAATTGAACTTCAAAGACTGGTGGTAAAAACGCTGAGGCTGTGTGAGTCGTTGGTCGATAGTGTTAGCGAAATTAGTGTTGAATCTCTCGTTGATATACAAGGCAGACAAGCAAATCGGTTATAAGCACCACAACAACGCGATGTCTTCGGCGCTGACAGTAAAATTATAAATAAATTTTAACTCGAGAGAATGGTAGAAGAGACAGCAGACGTCCTACCTACAAGAGTGTTTAACAAAGTCAGTTAGTGTGAGACAGGTTAACGGTAAGGTAATAACTGAAGCAAATAAGTTAATTTCGTGATGGGTAAAGGTGTGACAAAAAAATTTACTGAATTCGATCTTCATGCAAAATCTCATCTGTAGTATTTTGCTCAATATTATACAGTGGCGGACCGAAGCAGCATTAGGGCAAGATAAGCATACACCCTTTTTGGGAGGATATACGAATGTTTTGGAATGACACATTCATCACCCAGATATTTAGATAACAGGATAAATAAAGAACATTTGGTTACGTTGTTAGTCAGTTGCCAGGTGCAGCCAGGGAGAAGCTCGCCGGCAGAAATTGGAAAAATGCAGGAGCTTTACCAAAATATTTGGATCAGTTAGGCTACCTCAATATATGTTTTGAAAATTACGACAGCTAAAGGAGACATGATAATGGAAATAGTTATACATCGCAAGAAAAAGTGGGTCATGTGTATCAGGCTTACTATGGACAAATTGTTTGTAATTCTGATAGAAATGTTAATGACGTGACAGGAATAAAAAAAGAAAAAACCGAGAAATGGCATAGTAATAGTCGATTCAGGCGACAAAACTGGAGACCAAGTCATTATAACGACGGAAAACGGTCGCCACCTCAGTAAAGAGAAGAGGAAAGGCCGTTCCTGATGATAAAAAGTGTACGGACGAATATAACTGAAACTGCACCTCATGAAGAAATGATTATCCAGTCTGCTTTAATCCGCCACAGAGAAGGGTAACGTTTGAGGAACATGTTACAGGAGAAAAAAGAAAAGTAAAAGAACTAGGACAAGTAAGAGGACTCACTGTACATCGGATCTAAAATGCATATCTTAAGAGTTATGAGTACTTGTTCAGTAGAAGACTTGTTTCACAGTAGCAAAGCTGAACAATTGCTTTAGAGCTCATGTT
This sequence comes from Schistocerca nitens, assembly GCF_023898315.1. Classification (NCBI taxonomy): domain Eukaryota; kingdom Metazoa; phylum Arthropoda; class Insecta; order Orthoptera; family Acrididae; genus Schistocerca; species Schistocerca nitens. The sequence goes on along the minus strand of NC_064621.1, from coordinate 80,493,687 downwards.
TATTGGACTTTTTTTTGCTTGTTTTGGTCCATAGTCCACCGCTCGAAATATGGAAAGCAAATGACTTGCATTACAAGAGCTGTATTTAACAGTATCGAAAATGAAGAAGTGGTCACAGTTCTTAAGACATGTATTTTGGAGCCCATATTTACTATACTTCTTTGCTTCAAATGATCTTTTCTGCCATATACATGAATATTGCCCATTCTTCCTTGGGCGCCCTATATAATTATCAAAGGACAGAAGCAAATTTGGTGATGAAGCAACAAGGAGCACTGGAGAAAAATGTAGGCATGTCACCCATCAGTACTCTTAAGAGGCAGTGATGGTGAGCGGAGGTAAATGTAATCCTTTTAAACCAGAACATAGTTGGCAAAGGAATTCACAGAAAAAGTAAACTTAAAACCACGTGAGAGGGAATTTTAAACAATGCTGAATAAATGTCACGTGGTGTTTTCTGAAAGAATAGGAGTTATTAGTGAGTACCAGGGTAAGCTATAGATGAAATACGTGACAAAGTTCTGTGAAAACCTCTGTCCATCCCCTTCAGGATGCAGGATGCTGTAAGAAGAGAAGTACACACAGTGTTATCTTGGGACATTACTAAGAGGTCAAATCGCTTCTTTAACAACCCGAAAGTATCAGTGGAAATAGCCAACGGCGATATTCGCCTGGTGTTTGATTCCCGAACCAGATGACTACAATTGTGCCAAAATAGATCGTCCGCTGAATACTGAAGAACTGTTAGTCATTTTCGCTTGAACAAGCATTTCTGTTCATTGGGCTTAGCTGACGGATACTGGCAACTGCCGCTGGCTCATGAGTCTAGAAAGTACACCGACTTTATCTTCGAGGGTAAGGATTGCCAGTTGAAGCACTTTCACATGGATTTTAGGTATTTCCAATAGAGAAATTTTACAGCCTCTGGATAAAATATTATGAGAGGAAATGAGAAGGGGCGTATGGGTTTTGGGCAGCATCATTTTTATAATTAATCGCACTGAAGGAGAACATCTGCAGTGAAGCATGCAGCAGTTCTACTTAGGAACATCATCACACTAACAGAAAAAGCAAAAAACATTGCAGCACTAAAAATACTCTGGCTCAAATTTACCCCTATTTACAAACAAAAAAAAATATTACTGGTTTATCACTCTGTTCTGGTCAGAAATTAAATGCTAATTGTGTGCCACGTTGCATTGAAAACAAGGTCAAATAAAAAGTTTTAAATTTCTTGAAATCATATCCATAAATTATTTCTATTATTTTCTTTTTGTTTGACGGGAACCAGTGTATGACTGGTAACTGGCAATTTAAGTTACTTGACCAGACGTCCTCTTCACCAGCTGAAAATATTGCAACTGAAATCAGTTAAATATGACTTCCTACTCATGAATCTACAGAACACACCAACCATTTTACTGTTGAGATACAAAAAGTGAACCAAGAGATAAAGAAAACTGAGAGGTTTATAGTTAGGCTGATACTCACACAGATAAGGCTAAGACCTTAATTGCACAACGTAATCCTTTTTGTTGCGTTTTAAATCTTTAATTAATGTCTCCCGTTACTGCTCGGTCATTATTGCTGCGGCTGGAACAGTGGCCGTTATTTCTCTGATTAGATCAGGGTACCCAATTCTTGGGAATGCTAGCATAAAATGGAATATATCAGACAGGTTTCTGGAAGTACTTACTATAAAAACTTAACTGATCCATGACGACTTGGATATCTAACAAAACCACAACCTTAGAAGCCCCTTACGATAAACATCATTACAAGGTATTCTCCATACGGATCAGCAAAACGTACCTCTACAGTACTTTTCTTTTTGAGTATTAGAATTAGAGAAGGATTTCTCGCTCATTTGAATATGCACAGAGCAGCGCAAAAGGCTTTAGTGAAGTTTTTTCTTTCTGTAACGGGCTTTCATAGGTTTTTTAACAACTGTGAAGTCGGAAGAAGGAAATCACCTAGCGTGATGACAATTCTAACAAATAATTCGATTGGTGGGACTGTCCTAAGTGAGGTTTGCGTAGCAAGAGCAGGAAACCGACACACACTTAGATTTATTCTTTGCCTTCTTGTTTGTGACTTTGGTCTGCGAACTGGCTCTGGTCGTGAGTTCTGGTGAGGCGGTTATCAGACATCACTGATGGAGTTGATGTGAGACGCCGTGGGTCGCACTCAAGACCATCCACAAAAATGGTTCAAATGGCTCTGAGCGCTATGGGACTTAACATCTGAGGTCATCAGTCCCCTAGAACGTAGAACTAATTAAACCTAACTAACTTAAGGACATCACACACATCCATGCCCGAGGCAGGATTCGAACCTGCGACCGTAGCAGTCGCGCGGTTCCAGACTGAAGCGCCTAGAACCGCGTGGCCACCGGGGTCGGCAGACCATCCACACACTGACGCACATCTGTCCCACACGTCGACCACACCACCACACTCACTGGTTAATTCCAAGTATAGAAATGTACTAATCATATGAAGTCTGTCTGTCAATGTTATCAGACTTTTTTAGAGTCGTAAGGATTTTATACCCAAGAGAAACGGCCCTGACATGGTAAACATGACTAACAATGTTTTTAAAATATTAATTCAATATGAGTATGTCACAGCTTACTAGATACTGTAAGGCAGTGTGTCTACGCTTTAAAACAGATAGTCGTTATTAAATTTAGACGTGGACAACAGTAAATGATTCATAAAGTAAATGTGACCGGTTTATATTCCATTCCTGCAGCTGGTGCATCTGACACTGCTTAAATATTTCATCTAACTTTGTCACTGGTTTGTATGTGTGCACTAATTTACATGAGATTCGATCACATACTACAGTAATACGTAACTTCTGTCTAGTGTGAAGCTAGACTGCTTGATAAGTTTGACGTTATATACGTGAAATAGCCTTTGTGTAGTGGCGTCCCATTCGAAAGCAGGTGGTCTGAAGTTCAGAGACGGAACTAAAATCCAGCATGAAAATGAGGTTTTGAAATTGAGTTACTTGGCTTCTCCGTAATAATTGTATGAAATATCCTTATTACGTGGAATAAGGCAGTCTACAGCTTGTTTGATAAAATTTATATTTTGATATCAGATGATTTGTAGATAATAAAAAAACTGTCAAAGTATATTGTAATAGAAAAGTAAATGCGCAATTAGACAATGGAAACTCCAGGTTGGAATATCAACAATGTAAGGAAAAGATAGATTGGTACTCACAGTAACAATGACACAGTGAGTTTCAGACAGGCACATCGGAAAGAGACAGTAGCTTTCGGTCGAATTCTTCGTCGGTAAAGAAAGCACATACACACACACACACACACACACACACACACACACACAATGTTCATTCACACAAGCTAGCACCACATCTCACACACATATGACCACCATCTCCGGCAGCTCGAACCGGTCCTAGCTGCTAGAGATGGCGGACATGCGTGCGTGAGGTGTGCTTGCCTGTGTGAATGACGTGAATCAATGTGTGTGTGTTTCCTTTACTGACGAACGCTGCTGCCGAAACTTAATGTGTAAGTGTCTTTTCAACGTGCCTGTCTGCATCTCAATCTATCATTTTTACGGTGAGTAGCAATCTATCTTTCTCTTAAATTGTAAATGTCCAATTAATATTAAAATATATGTTCAACCACCATTCACAATGCAAAAGCACTAAAACTGACGCATTTCGGTGGAGCAAGTCTTCACCATCAGAACTGTTATACGAGAATCCAATAAATTCACGTCAATTTTAGTAATGTTGCATTGTAAAAATTGGTTGTACCTACATTTCACAACTGATTGTGGGCAACACAACCTCATAACTAACATGAGGAATATCAAAGGGTAATTCTTTCGGTCCACAAAAGCTACAAGGTTCTAAAAAGACGTTCTGAAACTGGAATAGTAGAATACGTCCTGAGGAAACTCTGCTTTCAAACTTGGCTTTGCTGTCTATCAGGGACTTTCTATCTCTACTCATTGTTCAAAAATTTTGGTGGTAGTATAATTTGTCACATTTTGTGCAGAAGGCAATTCTGATGAAATGTAATGTCTACCATATTTCGCTCTAAAATTATTACAGTGAATATAATTATTTCTTACGAATTCCAGTGCATTATTTACAATCAACCGCATGAGTGAAAGTGAGGAGTATTAATGCTGAATTTAAAATTATAGTGTTTGTGCAAATGTTATTTCGCTCTAAAATTATTACAGTGAATATAATTATTTCTTACGAATTCCAGTGCATTATTTACAATCAACCGCATGAGTGAAAGTGAGGAGTATCAATGCTGAATTTAAAATTATAGTGTTTGTGCAAATGTTCCCCACACGATCACGGTTGAGCACCGAATAGCGATCCCACTGTGCCCTTTTGTGCAGAGAAAATGTTCTTTATAGAGATAAAATGCCCTGTTGCGTTACTGCTTAACAACAAACTAAATTACCATATCATCTTTCTCTAAAACATTCAATATCCAGAACTTCATAGTGCACTTACGATACTTTTTTTCTTGAGTTATCAGTCATCAGTCTTCAGACTGGTTTGATGCGGCCCGCCACCAGTTCCTCTCCTTTACCAGCCTCTTCATCTCAGAGTAGATCCTGCAACAATTATTCGCTGCATGCGTTCCAATCTCTGTCTTCCTCCACAATTTTCGCCCTCTACGGCTCCCTCCAGTATCATGGAAGTCATTCCCTGATGTCTTAACGGATGTTCTACCGTCGTGTCCCTTCTCCTTGTCAGTGGTTTCCACATGTTCCTCTCCTCTCCCATTCTGCACAGAACCTCCTCAGTACTTATCCTATCAGTCCACCTAATTTTAAACATTCGTCTGTAGCCCCGCATCTCAAATATTAGTAACGTGCTGATTAATACGACTCTATGTATTTGTGCCTCTTTTACATTACGTTAACATGATTTACGAAGTGTATTGGCTTGCTGTACTGTTACTTGGCACATTACAGTACTTATTTACAAGTTCTTCTCGTGTTGCTTGTAAGTAGGCTGTTTATGTTTTCTTATTGGCAACGTTACGTAGCGCTCTGTATGAAAATCACTGGCTGTGCTGTGTGCAGTCTGTGGCTAGTTTGCATTGTTGTCTGCCATTGTAGCGTTGGGCAGCTGGATGTGAACAGCGCGTAGCGTTGCGCAGTTGGAGGTGAGCCGCCAGCAGTGGTGGATGTGGGGAGAGAGATGGCGGAGTTTTGAAATTTGTAAGACTGGATGTCAATTATGACTATTAAGGTAAATACATTGTTTGTTCTCTATCAAAATCTTTCATTTGCTAACTACGCCTATCAGTAGTTAGTGCCTTCAGTAGTTTGAATCTTTTATTTAGCTGGCAGTAGTGGCGCTCGCTGTATTGCAGTAGTTCGAGTAACGAAGATTTTTTGTGAGGTAAGTGATTTGTGAAAGGTATAGGTTAATGTTAGTCAGGGCCATTCTTTTGTAGGGATTATTGAAAGTCAGATTGCGTTGCGCTAAAAATATTGTGTGTCAGTTTAAGCACAGTCATGTATAATTGTTGAAAGGGGACGTTTCATGCTTTACACAAGCAGACGTAAATAATTAGCACTGTTTCCTTGAAGCTACTTGCTGTTTTCATGCTCTTTACTGGTACGCTCTTCACGCCTCCATATCCGTTTTTTCCTATATAATTAGTCTTACTCTCTTATACAACAAAGTGCCAAAGAAACTGATACGGGCATGCGTATGTAAACAGGCAGAATACGGCGCTGCGGTCGGCAACGCCTACATAAGACAACAAGTGTCTGGCGCAGCTGTTCCATCGGTTACTGCTGCTATAATAGCAGGTTATCAAGATTTAAGTGAGTTTGAACGTGGTGTTATAGTCGCCGCGCGAGCGATGTGACACAGAATCTCCGTAGTAGCGATGAAGTGGGGATTTTCCCGTACGACTATTTCACGAGTGTACCGTGAATATCTGGAATCCGGTAAAACATCAAATCTCAGACATCGCTGCGGCCGGAAAAAGATCCTGCAAGAACGGGACCAACGACGAATGAAGAGAATCGTTCTACGTAACAGAAGTGCAACCCTTCCGCAGATTGCTGCAGATTTCAATGCTGGGCCATCAACAAGTGTCAGCGTGATAACCATTCAAGGAAACACGATCGATATGGGCTTTTGGAGCCGAAAGACCATTCGTGTACTCTTCGTGGCTGAACGACACAAAGCTTTACGCCTCGTCTGCACCCGTCAACACCGACATTGGACTGTTGATTAGTGGAAACATATTTCCTGGTCGGACGAGTATCGTTTCAAATTGTATCGAGCGGATGGACGTGTACGGGTATGGAGACAACCTCATGAATCCATAGACCCTGCTTGTCAGCGTAGGACTGTTCAAGGTGGTGGAGGGTCTGTAATGGTGTGGGGCGTGTGCAGTTGTAGTGATATGGGTGCCCTAATACGTGTAGATACGACTCTGACAGGTGACACGTACGTAAGCATCCTGTCTGATCACCTTCATCCATTCATGCCCGTTGTGCATACCGGCGGACTTGCGCAATTCCAACAGGACAATGCGACACTCCACAAGTGCAGAATTGCTACAGAATGGCACCAGGAACACTCTTCCTAGTTTAAACACTTCCGCTGGCCACCAGACTCCCCAGACATGAACATTACTGAGCGTATCTCAGATGCCTTGCAACGTGCTGTTCAGAAGAAATCTCCGCCCCCTCGTACTCCTTCGGATTTATGGACAGCCCTGCAGGACCCATGCTGTCAGTTCCTTCCAGCACTACTTCAGACGTTAGTCGAGTTTATACCATGTCGTGCTGCTGCACTTCTGCGTTCTCGCGGGGGCTTTACACGATATTAGGCAGGTGTACCAGTTCGTTTGACTCTTCAGTGTAATTGCAGCTGTTAACCATTTTATTTGCTAAATCAGGCATTGGTTGCACAGCGCGACGATGCGCACACTCGTTCGCGCAGGAGGTGCCACCTACCACAGTTCACCTGTTGCCAGTGCTTGAACCGTCTAATCATGTTGCTAGCGTTGTTCTGCCATACTAAATGTCTGCTGGATCTAATGTCACGTGTGTTTTATTTTGAAGTTCTAGGACAAAACAGTTACACATTTTAACTGTTGGTATTTGGGGGTGACATGCACGTTGTACTAGACTTATGGCTCCAACATGCGTTTTTGTCAATATTTCATTTTACAAGTGAGTATGCTCTGCTCTTCTTCTTTTTTTTTTTTTTTTTTTTTTTTTTTTTTTTGTAATTGCTGTCTATCGGATTTAGTTCCATCTCTGTTTGACACTTGTAACTATTTTGTTATTATTAGTTCAGTATGTCCATTTCATTTTCCTTTTGAATAAGACGAACTTATATTCGTCGAACCCTGGTAAAGGGTTGATAAACCCTCAGTTCTGCAACTGGCTGGCTGTTATTTTCGAAAGAATTATTTGTACATATTATGTTCCGGCGTAACATCAAGCGCTGGCACATCGGCCTGGAATGTTATGGCAGAGAGCGCTGTGAGACGATGTCAGCCAATAGTACGCTCACTTGGACGGCACAACGACAGGAGCGGCCCTTGTACGAAGACAATACAAGAGGACTAGAAGACGAGCCGATATCCAAACGCTTTAGCCGTGACTTATGAACTGTTGTGGTTTGCTTGCATTGTATATACCAAAGGACATTGATATTTGCATGTCGCCAGTTGCTTGCGACACCTCTTTGTGAAAGCGCAAAGTTAAGTATTGTCAATTTAACTTACTGTAATAATTTCCATTGATAAGATTTGTCTGAATTGTTGTCTAGCTATCCAAGAAAACTGCTTCTCAGGCATCTTAGATTAGACGAGTGGGTAGGATACGACATATTACAGGGTGTTACAAAAAGGTACGGCCAAACTTTCAGGAAACATTCCTCACACACAAAGAAAGAAAATACGTTATGTGGACGTGTGTGCGGAAACGCTTACTTTCCATGTTAGAGTTCATTTTATTACTTCTCTTCAAATCACATTAATCGTGGAATGTAAACACACAGCAACAGAACGTACCAGCGTGACTTCAAACACTTTGTTACAGCAAATGTTCAAAATGTCCTCCGTTGGCGAGGATACATGCGTCCACCCATCGTCGCATGGAATCCCTGATGCGCTGATGCAGCCCTGGAAAATGGCGTATTGTATCACAGCCGTCCACAATACGAGCACGAAGAGTCTCTACATTTGGTACCGGGGTTGCGTAGACGAGAGATTTCAAATGCCCCCATAAATCAACGTCAAGAGGGTTGAGGTCAGGAGAGCGTGGAGGCCATGGAATTGGTCCGCCTCTACCAATCCATCGGTCACCGAATCTGTTGTTGAGAAGCGTACGAACACTTCGACTGAAATGTGCAGGAGCTCCATCGTGCACGAACCACATGTTGTGTCGTACTTGTAAAGGCACATGTTCTAGCAGCACAGGTAGAGCATCCCGTATGAAATCATGATAACGTGCTCCATTGAGCGTAGGTGGCAGAACATGGGGCCAAATCGAGACATCACCAACAATGCCTGCCCAAACGTTCACACGAAATCTGTGTTGATGACGTGATTGCACAATTGCGTGCGGATTCTCGTCAGCCCACACATGTTGATTGTGAAAATTTACAATTTGATCACGTTGGAATGAAGCCTCATCCGTAAAGAGAACATTTGCACTGAAATGAGGATTGACACATTATTGGATGAACTATTCGCAGAAGTGTACCCGTGGAGGCCAATCAGCTGCTGATAGTGCCTGCACACGCTGTACATGGTGCGGAAACAACTGGTTCTCCCGTAGCACTCTCCATACAGTGACGTGGTCAACGTTACCTTGTATAGCAGCAACTTCTCTGACGCTGACATTAAGGTTATCGTCAACTGCACGAAGAATTGCCTCGTCCATTGCAGGTGTCCTCGTCGTTCTAGGTTTTCCCCAGTCGCGAGTCATAGGCTGGAATATTCCGTGCTCCCTAAGACGCCGATCAATTGCTTCGAACGTCTTCCTGTCGGGACACCTTCGTTCTGGAAATCTGTCTCGATATAAACGCTCCGCGCCACGGCTATTGCCCAGTGCTAATCCATACATCAAATGGGCATCAGCCAACTCCGCATTTGTAAACATTGCACTGACTGCAAAACTACGTTCGTGATGAACACTAACCTGTTGATACTACGTACAGATGTGCTTGATGCTAGTACTGTAGAGCAATGAGTCGCATGTCAACACAAGCACCGAAGTCAACATTACCTTCCTTCAATTGGGCCAACTGACGGTGAATCGAGGAAGTACAGTACATACTGACGAAACTGAAATGAGCTCTAACAGGGAAATTAAGCGTTTCCGGACACATGTCCACATAACATCTTTTCTTTATTTGTGTGTGAGAAATCTTTCCTGAAAGTTTGGCCGTACCTTTTTGTAACACCCTGTATATGTTAACCCTCTCTGATAGTATAAATGAGGACACAGACAAAACTACAGGTCGTAAGCACAGTAGATAGAATAGAAAATGTTACGAGTGCTGCAGTGAGACTAATTTTCCGATTGCAAACACCAGTAGCTGCCGAGCGTCGGCCTCCTAATGTGGACTATCGCGCAGCCTGCAGGCGTCTGTTGGCTGGAATGGAGCTCTACAAGGCAAGTGGTCCGTCTGTCACAGTGCTGGGCGTTTCATTAGGAGCGACAGGTGTCCGGGCGATACTGGAGACCTCGAGGCGCTCTCCGGCAAGGTCCACTGCAGGCCGCGTTGTCTTCCCAGGGGAGGCACACGCTTTGACAGCCACACAGCACAGAGCGGCCGCGCTGCCAGTCACTGACTCGGCGTGTTAGGGACTCTCGGTCGAGCCTTACGAAACTTTTGGCATTTTTCATAGGCAGGTCTCGTAGCTGAGAGGTCACGACATTTATCAGCACACCGGACAAAAAATTTGTGCTCACCAGGAGACGTCAAATTAATATCTGTAGCACCGTCTCTGGCCTTGATAATAGTTTGAATACAGCAAGAAAGAAAGTCCACAAGTTTCTTCAGTTATGCGATATCCACCTAGAACCCGTTATTCACAATTAGATTCTGTAAGGCTATCTCATTAAGAAGATGTTTATTGCTTCGTTTCAACGGCTCGAGTAGCCAGACATTTTCTATAGTATTAAGATTGGGTGATTTTTGCGGCCATTCGAAGTACGGGTAATTTCCAAGAAAGATTGCCTATCGAATGTGTAGGCCCCTAAGAAAAGGTTGCAGGAGAATATGGGCTTGGGACAAGGAATGAAAGAGGAGAAAGACTAATTGAGTTCTGTAACACGTTTCAGCTAGTAATAGCGAATACCCTGTTCAAGAATCACAAGAGGAGGAGGTATACTTGGAAAAGGCCGGGAGATACGGGAAGATTTCAGTTAGATTACATCATGGTCAGACAGAGATTCCGAAATCAGATACTGGACTGTAAGGCGTACCCAGGAGCAGATATAGACTCAGATCACAATATAGTAGTGATGAAGAGTAGGCTGAAGTTCAAGACATTAGTCAGGAAGAATCAATACGCAAAGAAGTGGGATACGGAAGTACTAAGCAATGACGAGATACGTTTGAAGTTCTCTAACGCTATAGATACAGCAATAAGGAATAGCGCAGTAGGCAGTACAGTTGAAGAGGAATGGACATCTCTAAAAAGGGCCATCACAGAAATTGGGAAGAAAAACATAGGTACAAAGAAGGTAGCTGCGAAGAAACCTTGGGTAAGAGAAGAAATACTTCAGTTGATTGATGAAAGGAGGAAGTACAAACATGTTCCGGGAAAATCAGGAATACAGAAATACAAGTCGCTGAGGAATGAAATAAATAGGAAGTGCAGGGAAGCTAAGACGAAATGGCTGCAGGAAAAATGTGAAGACATCGAAAAAGATATGATTGTCGGAAGGACAGACTCAGCATACAGGAAAGTCAAAACAACCTTTCGTGACATTAAAAGCAACGGTGGTAACATTAAGAGTGCAACGGGAATTCCATTGTTAAATACAGAGGAGAGAGCAGATAGGTGGAAAGAATACATTGAAAGCCTCTATGAGGGTGAAGATTTGTCTGATGTGATAGAAGAATAAACAGGAGTCGATTTAGAAGAGATAGGGGATCCAGTATTAGAATCGGAATTTAAAAGAGCTTTGGAGGACTTACGGTCAAATAAGGCAGAAGGGATAGATACCATTCCATCAGAATTTCTAAAATCATTGGGGGAAGTGTCAACAAAACGACTATTCACGTTGGTGTGTAGAATATATGAGTCTGGCGATATACCATCTGACTTTCGGAAAAGCATCATCCACACAATTCCGAATACGGCAAGAGCTGACAAGTGCGAGAATTATCGCACAATCAGCTTAACAGCTCATGCATCGAAGCTGCTTACAAGAATAATATACAGAAGAATGGAAAAGAAAATTGAGAATGTGCTAGGTGACGATCAGTTTGGCTTTACGAAAAGTAAAGGGACGAGAGAGGCAATTCTGACGTTACGGCTAATAATGGAAGCAAGGCTAAAGAAAAATCAAGACACTTTCATAGGATTTGTCGACCTGCAAAAAGCGTTCGACAATATAAAATGGTGCAAGCTGTTCGAGATTCTGAAAAAAGTAGGGGTAAGCTATAAGGAGAGACGGGTCATGTACAATATGTACAACAACCAAGAGGGAATAATAAGGGTGGACGATCAAGAACGAAGTGCTCGTATTAAGAAGGGTGTAAGACAAGGCTGTAGCCTTTCGCCCCTACTCTTCAATCTGTACATCGAGGAAGCAATGATGGAAATAAAAGAAAGGTTCAGGAGTGGAATTAAAATACAAGGTGAAAGGATATCAATGATACGATTCGCTGATGACATTGCTATCCTGAGTGAAAGTGAAGAAGAATTAAATGACCTGCTGAACGGACTGAACAGTCTAATGAGTACACAGTATGGTTTGAGAGTAAATCGGAGGAAGACGAACGTAATGAGAAGTAGTAGAAATGAGAACAGCGAGAAACTTAACATCAGGATTGATGGTCACGAAGTCAATGAAGTTAAGGAATACTGCTACCTAGGCAGTAAAATCACCAATGACGGACGGAGCATGGAGGACATCAAAAGCAGACTCGCTATGGCAAAAAAGGCATTTCTGGCCAAGAGAAGTCTACTAATATCAAATACCGGCCTTAATTTGAGGAAGAAATTTCTGAGGATGTACGTCTGGAGTACAGCATTGTATGGTAGTGAAACATGGACTGTGGGAAAACCGGAACAGAAGAGAATCGAAGCATTTGAGATGTGGTGCTACAGACGAATGTTGAAAATTTGGTGGACTGGTAAGGAATGAGGAGGTTCTACGCAGAATCGGAGAGGAAAGGAATATGTGGAAAACAGTGATAAGGAGAAGGGACAGGATGATAGGACATCTGCTAAGACATGAGGGAATGACTTCCTTGGTACTAGAGGGAGCTGTAGAGGGCAAAAACTGTAGAGGAAGACAGAGATTGGAATACGTCAAGCAAATAACTGAGGACGTAGGCTGCAAGTGCTACTCTGAGATGAAGAGGTTAGCACAGGAAAGGAATTCGTGGCGAGCCGCATCAAACCAGTCAGTAGACTGATGACTAAAAAAAAAAAAAAAAAAAAAAAAGCCCCTAACGATGTGCATCGGAAGTGCGACTCAACAACGGCCACATAACTCCGTTGGTACGAGTTGTGGATACGGTTTACAGCGTTCACTAGAGCAACGACAAAAGGCGAACGTTTACTAACTTACCGTTACAAATGAAGTCATAACTTTAGTTACATTACTTTTAAGCTGTACCTTGCCCATGCACTATACCTCCTGCTGTATAAACCACCGCCAGCAAGCCTTTGCTCCCATAATCCTAGTACATTCTTGCTATATCAGCCAGAAATATCGGGAGAGAATCAGGAGGGTTAATTTTTCGACGCAACCTCAAGTTGTGGATATACAGGTATTCGGAAAGATGGAGTTCGTCTCTATCTCATGGTATTTCCTAGCAGCTATACGCGACTCGTCTATTGCGACAACTTTGTTTTGTATACCGATTGGAACGCTCTCGTCCGTATCTGACGTGACATACTTCTCCGCAGAAACCGTAGTCGTCGCACAGGGTGTTCGTGGGGAATTTTGTTTCAGAATCTGTCGCTTTAGCGTATAGTCTCTTATCCAACACGAGACAGAAATGATGCTCTTTTCGACAGGTAACTTGGTACCGTCAAACGATGTGTTCTTTCTTATAGATGGTCTCTTTTGACTCTGGGCGTATTGTAACTGCAGAGGAAAATCAGCATTCGGCTATTCCTTGCAAAGTTTCACGGAGATGAGCCTGTGACATTTTACACAGTTCCCGCTATCTTTCTTTGAAAGCAATCCGAAGTCCCTACAAAATTTCAATCAAGTTTCCACACTAAACAAGTGAGGAACTAGATTTCGCCATGTGAGATTATCGGCACTGCAAACTACAACGCTTTCAGCCATTGCAGTTCACATCCGGAAACGATAACGTATGTGTTCCCCTGGCAACGCACTGCACATTTACCATATTTCTGGTCACCAGCGTCGTGTGGTGGACTGATGACCTTAGCAGGTAAGTCCCATAAGATTTCACACCCTTTTTTTCACTAACTGCGTCTGCTGCTTGCAGACGGCCGAACTAGAGCCCGTGGTTGGCTCTGAGAACTATGGGACTTAACATCTGAGGTCATCAGTGCCCTAGAACTTAGAACTACTTAAACCTAACTAACCTAAGGACATCAGACACATCCATGCCCGAGGCAGTATTCGAACCTGCGACCGTAGCGGTCACGCGGTTCCGGACTGAAGCGCCTAGAACTGCACGACCACACCGGCCGGCGAGCCCGTGGTGCATTCCGAATTAAACTGTTGTGCTACTTTGTAGAAAGCGCACGAAAGAACAGATATTCTTGCAGAAATTATAGCTCATTAAACAAACAAACTGTTAGAATAAAGCCTATTGTGGTGCCGTGGTGGACCACAAGTGTCATTGATTACCAAACACGTGGCACAAAAGCGACACACAAAGACAGAAGCAGCTTCCGAAGTTTTAACACAAACACCCAAAAATCGCCTATTTAAAGCAATAATTAATGCACATTCGGAAAATAACTCGCTTCACACGCCAGTTAAGCTGAAGTTCTTAAATATTTCAACAGTTAAACATAATGAAGTCCTAACTCAACCTGATCCTATCATCTGAAACCCCCTTAAGAGCTACGATCCGTACTCACCAAGCGTTCACCAAAGAGTGCCCCTTTAGAGATTACCTAGCTCCTCGTGCAGCGGAAGCTACCAGAGGGGAAGCCCTCCGTCACCAACCTCATACACAAAAACAGCCTTCGACACAGCCCTCGACTAAGATGGGTAAACGTCTCTGTTCAGGTAGTTAGTCATCCTGTGCTCTCCTTCGAACGAGAAGCAACATCGTCTGCCAACACAGCGTTTCCCATGAAACAAAACCGAAACCCAACATTAAACCACACTTATAATATTAAATAGGCCTTATTTGAGTGCTCAGTCTTTCTGGAAGAGTTCATTAATTAAGGGGCTCCGGAAAGGCTCAAAATCAAGAAAAGTTCAATTTTTACTTTTTTGCGTTTTCTGAATCTGTAGACTATTACCTTTTAATAGATATATAATTTATTCAATTCCGAAGACTACAACTATTTTTAAATTTTTTTTGAAATGTGTTCTACATGGGCGTGACCCACGGTGGCGCTGTTAAACTGCTGTCAAATGGTGTTATTATTAACGTCCGTGTTCATCAGGTACATTTTAGTGATGTGAGATAAAGTATGTGTTGTGGCTAACCTGTGATGGTTCAATATATATCGCTGGTGTGATTGTCGATTGTTTCATGTTTATTTACTCTGTCGTTATCTCGAAAATATTCGTAATTAATTCTGTTTCTTGAGTCTCTGTTTTGTTGAAGTATAATAATGAGTAAAAGTAAAGTTATTAGAAATCCTCTGAAGGCTTTTAAGAAAAGGAGAAATGTTGGAAAGCCAAAGATATTTAGAAATATGGGAATGAAGATAGGTTCTAACATGGTACGAGCGATGCTTGCTTTAGACAAGGAACGCCTTCGGGCTGCAGACAGAGCTGTAAAGAGTCTAGAAATACAAGCAAGAGTAAACAGGAGGAGGAACAAGAGGAAGCTGGAGGAGGAGTTTGCAGAGGATGAAGATATCCATCCTATGGACCTGGAATGCACTAAAAAGTTAATGCAATCTTTGTCGCTCGATTCCCAAAACTTTTGTTTTCTCATACTAATTACATGTTTTCTAAGGATCTTCCAAACATATTTGTTTCAAACTTTCAGTAAATGTTACACAGTACCTTCTGCATAATTTAACACAGCCTTTTTCCAAAAAACTGTATATTTTTGAATATATAAATAAAAAATTGCAAAAAAATGTTGTGAATTTTCATTACAATTGAAAAAAAATCATCTTTAATAACTGAACTAAAATTTTGTAAAATCCCTGTGTTAAGTTGTAGCCCATATTCAAATAAATAATCTGTAAAAAGTTCAACTTCCTACCTCAAATACTTTGTGAGGAAAGATGTAATTTATAAGCGTTATTTTAACATTGCAAGTATAGGGCGTTCCGGAGCCCCTTAAGCTGAAATCAGGTAGTAAAGTGAATAAGTTGTACTGAATTCGACAAGAGTCTTATGAAACTACTTCACAGAGACGTTTGAAGGTGAATCACACTGTACTACAGTGAGTAACGCCAATGGCGGGGCTCACATCGCTGCGTGATACCAGTTCTACACGGTCTCCATCGCCCCAAAGCGACCAGTATACTGTTGTAAGGAGGTCTGAGCTTAATGCGTAGTGCGTCTAATGTTGGTACGTCCCTTTCGTCCGTGCCTCAGACCTACACTCGGGACCGCGATGAGAATGCACGGACTGCCGACAATGTACGGGAGAGTGAGACTGGTAACGAGACCTACTGTTCCGCGGATTTAATCTGAAACGTTTGTTTGTGGTCCGCTCTCTTACAGTATCAAATGCATCTAAATAAGGGTCGCCAGTGCCGATTTGACTTGGGAGACACGGTAAAACTTCTCGATGCTGCAATGTCAATAATCAGAAACTCCTCTCAATATTCACAATTGTTTCAGAGCTATAAAAACTCCTCTACCTTCAATCTTTGGCCCATGTTGGTTTCTAGGACTATGGAGGCCGTCGTTCTCCGTGCAGTCAGAGCCAGTGCGAAATTATCCTCAAAGCGTGCTGAAATGCCTGGACTAGCAGGACAGAGCGGATTGGGTTGTGGAAAGGGGCCAGAATGAGTTCCTGTCAGTTGCACTCGACATGCAAACTTTATCAACACACAATATTACAAGGATTTAAAACACTCAAAACTTTAATCGACCTCCTTTGATTTACTTTAGATCGACTGAAGGTCACATTCAAAATCCAAGACACAAGGCTTAAGCAAAATTGAAATACAAGGTTCTTCAAGAATATTTTATAAATCTTCAATCTAATCGGCTGAAAGCCTTAGCAATTTGATTTTAATGGAACTAGGCTGGAGGTCGCATATTAAGCAATAAGAGGAGTTTCAATCAAAAGGCAGAAGGTCTTATCTGAAAACATTTCCTATAAAGTAAAGAATAGCAATCTCATGCCCTAAGGGCAAGACAAGGACATTAATTTAAGAGATATTAATTCTCGGCTTAAGGCCACACATCAACACAATAATTTTACGGCTTAGGGCCTTAAAAAAATGTTCAAATGTGAAATCTTATGGGACTTAACTGCCAAGGTCAGCAGTCCCTAAGCTTACACACTACTTAACCTAAATTATCCTAAGGACAAACACACACACCCATGCCCGAGGGAGGACTCGAACCTCCGCCGGGACCAGTCGCACAGTCCATGACTGTAGCGCCTCAGACCGCCCGGCTAATCCCGCGCGGCTAGGGCCTTAAAAGATTTGATGTAAAATTCGGCTGGATGCCCCAAATAACGAATAACAACCTTATGTCTAAAGGGCAAGACAGGATATATAAAACTCTGTTGAAGGCCACACAGCAGCCAAATAACTAAAACTCAAACAGGGAACTTACTACGTAACAGACACGGAACGGCGCTCAGAAGTTTCCATGGGTCTGCCTGGAATTGTAACTCTAAAGCCCGTTTAGGCAAGACAGGCAGCCTGACCAACAGTCTCTAAATCGGAAGGCAACGCAACCGACAGACAGCCGACGAACCAACCAACTACCTGATTTCGATCACCAGACCAAAAACACTACAACCAAAATGCCAGCGAGGCGGAGAGACCAGTAACACTCGTCTTCAAATATTGCTTTGTTAATAAGCCAAGGCACAATAACTACTGACATACATGAACATCGCAACGGCTGTGGAACTGCAAAAAAAAAAATGGTTCTGAGCACTATGGGACTTAACATCTATGGTCATCAGTCCCCTAGAACTTAGAACTACTTAAACCTAACTAACCTTATGGTGTCACCGCCAGACACCACACTTGCTAGGTGGTAGCTTAAATCGGCCGCGGTCCATTAGTACATGTCGGACCCGCGTGTAGCCACTGACAGTGATCGCAGACCGAGCGCCACCACACGGCAGGTCTCGAGAGACGTACGGGCACTCTCCCCAGTTGTACGGACGACATTGCTAGCGACTACACGTACGAAGCCTTTCTCATTTGCCGAGAGACAGAATAGCCTTCAGCTAAGTCCATGGCTACGACCTAGCAAGGCGCAGTTAACCATATCTGGAGAGAGTCTCACTTGTATTATCAAGAGCGATGTACCGCAGAAGTGAATAAAAGGTAAGTATACGAGAAGCTCCGTTCTTTTCTTTATAGCATTCATAAAGTATCCTGTTTCAGACTTAACGCCAGTCGGCGTGTGTGTACGCGTGCCTTTCGGCTACTTCTCAGTGTGGCCGTAGCTAGCTTGTTACGCCACAACAAACCTAAGGACATCACACAACAGCTGTGGAACTACACGCCGTGGCGGACAGCATCAACACGGTAAGAAAACACTCACTCGCTGCTCTGCCGCAACCAGCCAACTGCCTACTGCAGTACGCAGACAGCATTACAGCATTTAAGGCATTGCTCAGTCGAACTAACACAGGGTACACAGTGCTGCACGAAACACTGCCACAAGAAACTCGTACACTCGTGAAACGAATCACTGATGAACAACTAGAACAAATCACCGGCGGACACACACACAAACCCGAAGGACGGTCGGTGACGAAACCAAGGTCGTTGCCACTCAAACCACGTGTCTCAGCAACGATCGGGTGAGTCTTGACTATCCGGAGCTCACTGCAGTTCCGACCCGACTCAACCCGATGTCCGTCGGGAACTGGGAGACACGGCGATCCGGGCACACTGGCTCGGACCCAATCATGCAGAGGTAACTCTTGCCCGTTGGCCACGACGTCTCCGCACAAGAAGGAACCGAGCCACGTCCAGCAAGACGACCCAGTGACGAGGCCCCAGAAACGGTCAAAAGACCAAACACACGTCGCCCAAAGAGGGGACCAACTGAACGACCGACCAACGGTCGATCCCGCTGCCATCTCCGTCCGTCGGACAGTTCATCCTGTGTCGCGGGCGGTCGGCGAGAACCGGCTGTCCGCGCCTCCCTAGCGCTCCGCCCCCGACTGCTGCCACGTCCCGACTGCACTTCTGCCGCGTTTCAACTCCAACCGCTCCAGGTCCGATTTCTCTCCACGACATACCACGACCGAAAAGTAACAGCCGTCCAGCATAGATAATACGGCAAGGCAAATACCGATGCCACTCACAGGCAGGCAAGACAGTAATTAAGAGACACCAGTAGTTGAAATTTAAAATGACGGGGCGGCCGTACAGTAGAACAAGATGTTACATAACAGATGGCACGAACATGAGACACTCACGGCTCACGTGCAGCTCTACAGAAATGTTCGTATGTATCTACCCAGCATCAACCAATAAATGATTAATAATTCGGTAACCCTACCTAAAAATGCGATGCCCTGAAATAAACATGAAATATCAATCGTCAAAATTACTCACATCCGGGGCAAGATTTGGCCGCCCTACATATGTGTCAGTCTATAAGACGTCCAAGACCGTCTATTTGCACCTGCATTCCACTCCCACACCTACTTACTCCTTTACTCCCTATTCACTTTCACATTTTCTTCCCACTTTTCCCACACTCAGATGACTCCATCTGTCTTCCCACTTGCAGACACTCACTCTTCCTTTGTACATGATATCGCTTCAGCATGCGCTGCGGCTATGAGGGCGTGGTGAAAAGTAATGCTTCCGAATTTTTTGTGTGAAAGCTGTCAGAGATTTTTAAGTAAAACAAACGTTAGTCACGTCCTCCATCCTTGTCCTTGATGTCTAAATACGAACGTACTCACGCTGGCGACGAACAAATATCTCCCAACGAAAGATCAGTTTGTTGCTACAGTCACCGTAGAATGTTTGTTGATGGAGCCACAACCTCATGCACCGCTTCATCGCTATCAAGTTGAAGTCCTCGTAGATATTCTTTACATTTTGGAAACAGATGAAAATCATATGGCGCCAAATCGGGACTCTATGGAGGGTAATTGATGTGAGTGAGCCCATAAAGCTACAGATGTCGCAGCGGTAGTATGTGGTCCTGCATCATCATGCTGAACGAAAAGGTACTTAATGTGTGAGTTCGAAACTCGATTACAGCGTGCTGTTTCTCACGCATCATTACATTACACACTGCCATTTTACATACAGCAGTTTGGAGCCCTCTAGTGACAGACGTCTACAAGTATGTAGAGGGATAATAACGTTTATTGTATTAAAAAGATTTAAGGATTTTTACATAAAAGATCGGATGCATTACTTTCCAGCACACCCTCATACAATGCTAGCACGACCACTGCCGACCCCGCAAGCACTACCAGCTCCATTGTAACTGTGTTAGTGAACAGTGCCAGCAGCCTTTACAGCTCTCCCACTGCCAGCACCATCGTCACTACATGTGGGTGCAGAAGCAAAAGAACCAACCATATCTCCTGAAGCAACAAACAACCCCAAATATCATCATAACCCACTGCTGTGGCTGAAACAGGCACATTGAAAGTTAACCCTTTTGGGCTGTTATAAAAATGATTGAGAATGTATGCAAAACTTAATTTACTAACAACATATATTATCCGAAAACAAAGACAGACATAAGTTATGGTTCAAATGGTTCATATGGCTCTGAGCACTATGGGACTTAACATCTGAGGTCATCAGTCCCCTCGAACTTAGAACTACTTAAACCTAACTAACCTAAGGACGTCACACACATCCATGCCCGCGGCAGCATTCGAACCTGCGACCGTAGCGGTCGCACGGTTCCAGACTGTAGCGCCTAGAACAGCTCGGTCATTTCGGCCGGCCATAAGTTATGCTAAACAAGTTTTGACTGAATACCGCAAACAATTAAGAAGTGGTTTAAGACCACAATGGACTCGAATCCTGGGTGGCAGAAGTGAGTCAAGTACTCTGGCCCTAAAAATGTGGATAACGCAGACTGAATTTGTTCTGACGCTGAGCAGACTTTGATTGATTAAATCTACTGTGGTTTCATTACATAGGTGCAGCTGAGACCAAGTGGCGATTGAAATCTGTACGCCCCGGCAGTGCCGGAGCAGCAGTACGTTACCCCGTTTGCTTCATGTAGTGATGTAACTTGCAGCTGGCGATATGGGTGTGGCGGAGGTGAGAGGTGAGACGTGAGGCGGCACCTATGAATCGATTGTGGCCATGAAGGAAAAGCAAAAATCTCACGGTCTAGCGATCAGGTAGATGGATCGCAATTTACACCAAAGCCCTGAAATCATGGTAGATTTCATTGTGTGACACACCCGTTTGCTAGTCGTACCAAGGACCAATTTGGTTCACTGATATGACAGAGTGCACAATGATACCAAACGTCTAGAATGGTAAACCAAAACCGAATAAGTATGCCCTCGGCAAACGAGTAGTCCCAGACGTTTTAAGTCACACCGCAAGTGAAGTCAGTCTCAGGACAGGTCCCAAGCACCAACCACACATGTTAGCTTCAGACAGCAGTCCTCTTACCAGACCAAAGTCCAGCACCTGAGAGCTTCGCCAGAAAAAATTCGTTTTCCCACAAAGTGCACAAACGACACCGCCTTCAGGCTGTCTTGAGACAATCATAGGGCTCTAGAGGCGCTAAATCTCACACAACAGCACAAACTCATGTCGAACCAGGGCAAGAGTTACGAAACCTGCATCTCTGGAAGAAAAGGAAACCGCCAATTACTGGCTTTTTTAAGTTTTCACAGAGGGGGAAGATGTTTTTCTCCAAAGTCACGTCGCTTCCCACAACAACAACCGAACAGAAACAATTTTAAAGATCTTTATCTAAATCGCCTGTGCCTTGGAGCTTGTTAGGTTTAATAAAGATTCTATCCCTAAACGTTTCTCAGACGCTGGAGTTTCTTACACAATCTAGGCAGCCGATGGAACTGGGTCACAGGCCTATTTGCAGTATCGGCGAACACGAAAACTTGTGAATTTTTATTACGCGTGGCTCTGCACACAATGCCCAGCTTACGACTCTGCTGTGTAGATGCGTCCCTTCAGTCTGTCGCCCCTAGCCCAGCCTTTGGCTGGCGCCAATGCAGGTATCACGGCATTGTTCTGTTGGAGACCTGTCTTGATAAGGGTCTGCTCTGTCTGCCCTGTATGAATGTGGACCGGTCCGGCAAGATTTAGAGAGGGATGAGCTCGCCGCCAATTGCTTTCAACTCCAAACATGCCATTTCTACGAGCTAAGAACCATAAAAAACACCTCATGTTTTAACGCCCTACCAGGCTCCAGCAACGTCCGTTCAGGTTGTTAACTTTTTAGAGTCTCGCTCAAGGTGCGTCAGGTTGTAATCAAATTTTTAATAATTTTCCGTATACGAAAAATGGATGAGAAAGTAACTTTTCCTCTCTCAATATCACTATCAGATTCAGTCCCCACCCACACCACCCCCCAGGTAAAAAAAAAAAAACTGTACAAAATCTTATCCCATTCCTTGGTCATGTTCCTTCCACATCCCATCCTCAAACTATCCCTCCAAACCACCTAGTACAGATACCTCACCTACCTCTGAAACCCAAAAACCACCACAGCAACCCAACACACCAGAACCTACTCTACTCCCATCCCAACATCTTCTCCAACACATTCCTTCATCCTATCGCATCCATATGTCAAATTCCTTAGTCCTAATACACTGTCCCTCGATATGAGTACCTTCTAAACCTCAACATATCACAAATCACACCTGAAAAAGATTCCATAATCAGCAAGCTCTCTGATCCTGAGTTCAAAACACACCTGGTACATAGACTGCGTGCAACAACATTTGGTCCATATGGCTCCCTGTTCCCACTTAGGCCACCACGTCCCAAATAATCCCAGCACCACCCAACCCATTGACTCTCAATGCTGTAACAAAGTAGGTTGACACCAAGATCATAGTTCGGGATGTTGAGTGGGAGCTCAATTCTAATCCTCACTCCAAAATTCTAAAAGCACTCTTTATTCATTACCACTCTAGTCCCACTTCTCATCTGCATTTTACAGATGACCTATCTGCCATAGACCAACACCTCCAGAATGGAGTCTACATGTATCACTGTAAACACAAAGTACAACCTTCAGGTTCCCAAATACAATCATACCATTACCGCAAGTGCCTTATCTAGAATGACAATTTAACTATAATTTGCAAAAACCTAGCGATTTGTCCCCTTTGCGAAACTAAATATCTGTACCAACACTTCCCAAATTTCAGTCCTCACCTGTCTGTAACATCTGCAACCAATCCATCTCGCTTCGGTACTCCAATTGCTTTCAGCTCCAAACATGCCACTTCTACGAGCTAAGAACCATCAAAAACACCTCATGTTTTTAACGCCCTACCAGGCTCCAGCAACGTCCGCTCAGGTTGTTAACTTTCTAGAGTCTCGCTCAAGGTGCGTCAGGTTGTAATCAAATTTTTAATAATTTTCCGTATACGCAAAATGGATGAGAAAGTAACTTTTCCTCTCTCAATATCACAATCAGATTCAGTCCCCACCCACCCCACCCCCCAGGTAAAAAAAAACTGTACAAAATCTTATCCCATTCCTCGGTCATGTTCCTTCCACATCCCATCCAACCAAACCTGAAGTGACTGTCCCAGTCCACCCTATCGAGACACCGTTTCACCAAAACAACTCCTTACATCCTACTCCCGTCGCTGAAGACATCATCTTTATCAACACTGTCCTTCAAAACATTCACCCACTTGAGAGCTCAAGACACCCTAGCTGACCGTTTATTTCACCATGACGCCTGGAACAATAACCGGCCACACTAGGTTATACATTCTTCACTGTGTCTGTATACTAAATCATAAAGGTTTTCTATTGATATGCATTGTGTATGCTATGTACTGTCTGTCCATACGTGTGCTATTGTTCTCTTAAATGCTACACGTTACAAAATCTATGTTATTAAAGTAACATGTTTAACTTGGCGCCTGGTGCAATAACCTTCCACCTTCCTGTGGTAATACGCGTCTTACTGGTTTCATCCACGTTTGATCTTCCTGTATTTGGTGGTCTAGATGTTCTTCGTGTGTCGGTGTTGGAGGCGTCTGTAGTATTGGAGTCTAAACTAATGCAGTCGTCTCTTTCCCACCTGATACGATACTTATGGTGATAACAATACTGGCGGTTTTCCATGATTCACGAACCTTACCCAGCCTCAGAGCGCCATTTAATAGGTCTGTCAGGTAAGGTGCTGCCTGTTGTAATGTTTTTACATGGATGTTATCTGAGCTGTTAGTTTTGTTTTCTTCAGACTGGCAACTACGAAAGCGTTCTTCTCCCATGAAAATGTAACGTTTTCAGTTATGTATTCCTGTATAGCTCATCTCTCAGCCCTCGTGGTATTGAGTCCGTCATGGCATCATCGTCCGGGAATAGTTTATTAAACAGAAATTGTGCATGTTTCTCCACCATTTGGTTATGTTAACGTGGCCAGAACTAAGGGAGATATTATCTTTTCAGGCATTGTTTTATGTGGTTAACCCTAGCCGTCAGTTTGTAATTGCATTGCCATGTGATCTTCCCAGTGCTTTCTTCTTGTCTCTTGTCGTTTGTTCTTGAATAGATCTTTTGTTCCTTTTCAATTATATAGTCTGAAATGTCTGTCTCTGGCCGTGATTGCCCTCTAGTAAAGTCTCCTTTTCCGTCTTGTATCCTGTCTTAGTCTCCTTAGTTCAGTGTCCCAGGGTGCTGTAGTCCTATGCCTTTTCGTTACATGTGGTATAACAACATGTTGCACTTTCTGCAGCATGTCTATTAGTTTATTTGCTCTGTATTCAATGTTGCCAGTAACGTCTAAGTCTAATTCCCACAGTAAATAGCTCCTTAATTTACCCCAATCGGCTCTGCCGAGAGCGAGTCAGTCGTATGTGGCGTTGGATTGTGTTAACAGCAATGACGATGTTGTGGTTGCTGGTTGTGGCATGTGATATAACTGTCCAAGTGATGTTCAGGCTAATGCTTGCGACATTGCCTAATGTGATGTCGATGTTTCTCATGTACATGTGTGGTTGCCTTTAGTACCATCAGACGTCGGCAGATCGCGGGACGGGCAAAAGCTCGTGAATTGCATTAACTCAGAATGTAAATGTATTACTTACTTATTAGTTTCCGATGTTAAACATAACGTGCACCCTAGAAGATATTTCAGACCGTGTTTCATAGTTATCTTCTAATTAAAACACTTCGTACATTCATAGTATGAAGGCTTTCACGACCGGATGACATATCTTCTGGTAAACATTCCGGGATGTAAGGTCGTGGTCCATGAAACTCTTCAGCTCCTAACGTTTCGTCCAGCGCAGCTCTGGACGAAACATTAGGAGCTGAAGAGTTTCATGGACCACGACCTTACATCCCGGAAGGTTTACCAGAAGATACTTCGTACATTAAATCGCTAAAGCAGCTCGTTGCTCTAGTACATCTACATCTACATCTACATCTACGTTATTACTCTACAATTCACATTTAAGTGCTTGGCAGAGGGTTCATCGAACCACAACCATACTATCTCTCTACCATTCCACTCCCGAACAGCGCGCGGGAAAAACGAACACCTAAACCTTTCTGTTCGAGCTCTGATTTCTCTTATTTTATTTTGATGATCATTCCTACCTATGTAGGTTGGGCTCAAGAAAATATTTTCGCATTCGGAAGAGAAAGTTTGAAATTTCGTAAATAGATCTCGCCGCGACGAAAAACGTCTTTGCTTTAATGACTTCCATCCCAACTCGCGTATCATATCTGCCACACTCTACCCTATTACATGATAATACAAAACGAGCTGCCCTTTTTTGCACCCCCTCGATGTCCTCCGTCAGTCCCACCTGGTAAGGATCCCACGCCGTGCAGCAATATTCTAACATAGGACGAACGAGTGTAGTGTAAGCTGTCTCTTTTAGTGGACTTGTTGCATCTTCTAAGTGTCCTACCAATGAAACGCAACCTTTGGCTCGCCTTCCCCACAATATTATCTATGTGGTCTTTCCAACTGAAGTTGTTCGTAATTTTAACACCCAGGCACTTAGTTGAATTGACAGCCTTGAGAATTGTACTATTTATCGAGTAATCGAATTCCAACGGATTTCTTTTGAAACTCATGTGGATCACCTCACACTTTTCGTTACTTAGCGTCAACTGCCACCTGCCACACCATACAGCAATCTTTTCTAAATCGCTTTGCAACTGATACTGGTCTTCGGATGACCTTACTAGACGGTAAATTACAGCATCATCTGCGAACAACCTAAGAGATCCGCTCAGATTGTCACCCAGGTCATTTATTTAGATCAGGAACAGCAGAGGTCCCAGGACGCTTCCCTGGGGAACACCTGATATCACTTTAGTTTTACTCGATGATTTGCCGTCTATTACTACGAACTGCGACCTTCCTGACCACGAATCCAGTCGCAAAACTGAGACGATAGGCCCGCAGCTTGATTAGAAGTCGCTTGTGAGGAACGGTGTCAAAAGCTTTCCGGAAATCTAGAAATACGGAATCAGCTTGAGATCTCCTGTACCAACAGAAGTCATTACATCGCGGGCCAGTCTAAATGTCGAACAGAACCGGAGATTTCTGGAGCTGTGTCGTGAACTGCTCCAGCAGTTGGGGTCGCCCTCGGGCGCATCACTGCGGGTGCCGTAGCTGGCTGGCTGTTGCTAGGAGACGCGTATTTAACGCGGCAGACGCTCGGCCGCCTATGGTTTTTGCTGCCCCCGACGCAAACTCCGAGCAGCAGTCGTAATTGTGCTGTAAACACGCGCAGCCCCCATTTCCCCCGTGGCGTTTAACTCGTGCACGTTCAAATTAAACGCCACTCCTCGGCGCAGCTACCAAACATGTGATCGTCGTTCCCAGCTATCTGCCCGCTCTCAGCGCTGCTGAGCAAACGATATCAAGCCTAAACAACTCAGCAGCTAGTTTAGAGACAAAACGGGAAACACGTATTTGGTCACGCCACCCATTTTCTCCTTCTTAAGCCACGTCAGGAGACAAGACAAAAGACGTGCGACTTACACAGAAATTATACAGGTACAGAAAATAGATAAAATGACGAGATACATACTGTTTACCAGATAAAGTATTAATTTGTTATGTAAAGCAGAAATTGTTGCTTAAAATGAGGTTTTACTTCGAAACCATTATTTTTGTACAGTGTCTGTCAGTAAGAGCGAGCAAAAATTTAACTGGTCATAGAGGATGCCCCACTGAAAAATTTGAGGTGGAGAACCTGGGGTCGGTGAAGCCAGCTTAAAGAGATTAGGAATAAAATGAAATCACTGTGTCCTATTTTGTTTACATTAGTTAAAGTTAACTGCAAATACCATAGTTGACACAATGAACGTATAAGATTCAGACGCATCTTGACAAGTATCCCTGGTGTGTTTCGAATCGCATCACACGCTGTTGTGTTGGCAGAAGAGCCAACAACGTGTTACTAGTGGAGGCCGAAATGCACGCGTTTTAGCTCACGCAGGCTGGCGTGAGGAGGGAAGAGCTATACTGACGTGAGGTCTGGAACATGACAAGGAATTAGAATTCAGAAAGCGGACGTAATTAGTTTGATACTTAACTTTAATCCATTAATGATGAACGTCGCTCTTGACGGTACATGATTCACAACATTATCTGTTCACAATAGTAACTGAATATGGCGCCTTGCTAGGTCGTAGCAAATGACGTAGCTGAAGGCTATGCTAAACTGTCGTCTCTGCAAATGAGAGCGTATGTAGACAGTGAACCATCGCTAGCAAAGTCGGCTGTACAACTGGGGCGAGTGCTAGGGAGTCTCTCTAGACTAGACCTGCCGTGTGGCGGCGCTCGGTCTGGAATCACTGACAGTGGCGACACGCGGGTCCGACGTATACTAACGGACCGCGGCCGATTTAAAGGCTACCACCTAGCTAGTGTGGTGTCTGACGGTGACACCACACAGGCAGCTGCAATTCTGGTTACTAATCCCATCTCCGCATCCACTGTGGTCTCATACACAAGTATCCCCATAAGAAATAATCCAGGGGATTCAGATCAAGTGACCTCACAGACTGTGGGATCCTTCCAATCCAGCGATCAGGAAAAACAGCATTCAGATAGTTGCGAACATCCACACTGAAGAGAGGTGGTGCACCGTCATGCTGATTCATAGCACGCTCTGTCACGGATCGATGTAAGTACGATACAACAGAGCCACCTTGTGAACAAGTAAAGTAAACAAAACTAGTATCATGACTTCCCAGTAATCAGGATCGTCCTCCCTGTTCCTTTGCAGAAAATAAGGAATGTACATGTAAATAAACAGCAGATTTGTACACATATTAGTTGTAAATACGCTGGAAAACAGTAATACTAGAAAAGCGGTAGACAAGTTTACTTCCATTTCTCCTTAAGCTGGCTTCTCCAACCACAGCTTCCCTGCCTCAAATTGTTCAGTAAAGCATTTTCTATGTCCTGTTACATTTCTGCACGCTCATATGGTTCAAATGGCTCTAAGCACTATGGGACATAACATCTGAGGTCATCAATCTCGCCGGCCGGGGTGGCCGATCGGTTCTAGGCGCTACAGTCTGGAACCGCGCGACCGCTACGGTCGCAGGTTCGAATCCTGCATCGGGCAAGGATGCGTGTGATGTCCTTAGGTTAGTTAGGTTTAAGTAGTTCTAAGTTCTAGGGGACTGATGACCTCAGAATTTAAGTCCCATAGTGCTCAGAGCCATTTTCATCAGCCCCTAGACTTAGAACTACTGAAACCTAACTAACCTAAGGACGTCACACACAACCATGTCCGAGGCAGGATTCGAGCCCGGGACCGTAGCTGCAGCGCGGTTCCGCACTGAAGCGCCTAGAACCGCTCGGCCACAGCGGCTGACACTGCACGATCTTACAGAAACACACTGTATATTGCTGACACTGTCAATAAGGGGGCGATCTGTAGTGTATGATAACTGAAGAAAACTTCACAAGCCAAGATCGCCGAAAAAATTATTTTATTGGATGACCTGTTTCGACAGAGTTAAGACGTCATCATCGGATTTGCAAGAGGACGAACTGACGTTAACAGGCAAATATTTTACAATAATGATACTACAACATGATAACCCTGTCTTGTTACATAACCTATAGAATTGTATCACATATTATGCTTTAAAATTTTTACAACATATTGTCCATCAGTGATGCAAATCGCTTCACACTCCATACGCACTTGCCACTACCATGAAGGCATGTGACATACACTTCCAGAAAAAGTAGTACACCTGGAAAGATGAAGTTGATTTTGATCCTATGACGGCATATGTCACGTGGTGGACAGTAGATGTATTGATAATGGATTCAATGTCGTCCGCCATTAGGGTAGCGGCATAGGTACCTGAGCGCCACCTGCGTCTACCCTTTAATAGGGATTGTTCACAGCCAGAAGGGTCAGTGTAGTGCAAATGTTTGGAGCAAGCAGGCAACCACGCCACAGAGACGCACTCGTGCTTCCTACAGCCAAACGAGCGACTTTGAAAGGGTTCAAACTGTGGCCTTCCGAGTGGCAGGATAGTCCTTTCGAAAAATCCCCAAACAAGTTGGACTTACTGTGCCAGTTGCACAACGATGCGGCTGTCATGTGTACATTCTCACGAGGTTCTGGACGTCCACGCAGCACAGACGCCCTCCAGGATCGTTGTATTTTAAGG
This sequence comes from Schistocerca nitens, assembly GCF_023898315.1. Lineage (NCBI taxonomy): Eukaryota > Metazoa > Arthropoda > Insecta > Orthoptera > Acrididae > Schistocerca > Schistocerca nitens. The sequence continues at coordinate 80,464,295 of NC_064621.1, read as the reverse complement.
GAAGTGGTGGCTGATCGTACAGCTACCACAGCACAGATAAGAGGCTTCTGAGCCCAGAAGCGTCGACACTAAATGCTGCGAACCGGTTATTAGCAGTGGGACTACTGGCACGCACAGCTGTAGCCTGTCTCCCACTCAAGCCGCAGCGTGGAAGAGCACAGCTCGAGTGGTGCCGGCAGAGGATCACTTGGAGGATGTAAAGGCGTGCCTCGAACTTCAGGTATGGAAGCAGCCGATAGTCGCTTGCGCGTGTGACGTAGAGTACTAGAGTACATTAGTTCATGATACACTGAACACACCTCAGGCCTTATGATCTGAAGCGCGATAAGCTATAGCTCCAATTCAACTTTGGTGTTTCTGGAGTGGATTTTAACCAGCGTTCGGTAAGTGTAGAATCTTGTTGGACCCGTTCTTTTGCTGTTCTTGCAATAGCAAGGTGATGTGTTGTTTCAATAAGGCACCGCTCACCCACACGCTGCCCATGAAACTCAACGTGCTCTGTAGTACGAGCAACAAATTCCCTGGCCAGCACGATCTCTGAACTTGTCTCCAATCGAGAACGCGTGGGGCATAACGTCTACAAACAGCTCTTACGGAACCACATGAACGGGTCGAACTGGCGCGGCATGAAGTGTCCCAGCACAGTATTCGCCATCTGTGCGATCAACTGGATGCCAGAGACAGCGCCTGCATTGCCGCCCGTTTTTCTTAATACTCGTACTTCTGTGTTTATTGGAAGAATTTGTTCGGTTATCTACATCTAGTAGTCGAAAGCCGTCGTTTTCTAAATCTTGTTCTGGTGTTATGTAGGTGTCAAATTCTAAGTGTATAAAGTCTGAATATTCATATCTTCAATACCACTGTCGTCCAATTGTTTTGATTGTGATTTATGCATCTGAGGCTACACCACGTACTATTACGGATCTTACAGCATGGACGATATTTGGTACCTCAGAATCGCTTGCGCTATTAATCTGTAAATATAATCTTTTATATACTGCCGGCCGGAGTGGCCGTGCGGTTCTAGGCGCTACAGTCTGGAACCGAGCGACCGCTACGGTCGCAGGTTCGAATCCTTCTTCGGGCATGGATGTGTGTGATGTCCTTAGGTTAGTTAGGTTTAATTAGTTCTAAGTTCTAGGCGACTGATGACCTCAGAAGGTAAGTCGCGTAGTTCTCAGAGCCATTTGAACCATTTTTTTTATATACTCCATATTCACTTTTGCAACAATAAATCTTGAATAAACTGGAAACTTCTGAAGGGGTGTACTATTTTTCCGGCATTGTATAAAGCTACTGTGCATCAACATAAACATAATTATATCGCGCCGATTACAAGCGTTAGTTTCACCAGCCGTTGCAACTGACATAAAAGTAGTGCAAACACAACGACCATCGTCTGTGTCTACTAGATGGCACTGTCGCGGTTGACTGGATTATCGACTTGTCCTTAGCATAAAACATTCATAAAAAATTCCATATAACTGGTAATACATTATTAAGGACCAATTTTATTTACATTGTTACACAATCCACCTCAGAGAAATGTAAAAGTCTTAAGTAAAATTAATGTAGGTACCTTTGATAATTTTGTAGGGTAATGTATGTATGACATACGTTACGGACCAAGACCTAGGCTCGCAATATGTTAAACGTAGACAGGAATTTAAAAAGATGTTCTTCAGGCAAAATGTCGATATTCTGACTCTGTGAAATGTTTATAATTTACATCAGAATGTCCATAGTTCTGTTTCGATTTTCTCATGATAATACAAATATCAGTAAATACATCGAAATACAAGAGACTCGTTTAATAAGTAATGCAACATCTTTTCTTTTTGTCAGCCAGTTTCGGTCGAAAAAATGCGGAATTTCTTGTGGGACGTCGTGAAATATTCCCGCTTCAGCCCCTAGGGTTTGTTTCATGAAGTTCCGATAGGTGGCGGAGATACACGTAACTTTCACAGTGTGATCTATAACGAAGATGCGAACCAAGCAGATAGGTGTCACTGAGGCTTTTTTTTTTTTCTTCCTCCCGAGGCTGGGTTTCAACAATCAAAAATCAAACCCTCTCCGATGTGCAACACTCGTGGCCCACTGTATGAGAGGAAGCGAGCGTTACCTCGGTGCTGATGGAGCTCTGGACCTTGGCCGACCCTCAAGGAAGACCTCCGGGAAGATCGTGTGGTGAGACATGAGCCCGGGCCAGATGGGCAGGATTCCTGAAACTAAGACCACAATCGCTACCTTCGACCTGAAAGTAACCTAGCGCAAACTAAGGAGCGGGCTTAACAAAATGGCTCTGAGCACTATGTGACTTAACTGCTGAGGTCATCAGTCACCTAGAACTTAGAACTCATTAAATCTAACTAACCTAAGGACATCACACACATCCATGCCCGAGGCAGGATTCGAACCTGCGACCGTAGCGGTCGCTCGGCTCCAGACTGTAGCGCCTAGAACCGCACGGCCACTACGGCCGGCCGGGCTTAATAGCTCAAGCTTGCAATGAACAGTTGAATTCTTTTATCGGCTCTTTTTAACTCTATTGGCCGTGGTCCATGCCAGAAACTCAACTACTTAGTCCCACGATAAGTCTAAATATCACACAACAAGAAAGGGAGGTAGGCAGCTTCAGTATTAAGGTAAGGTTTTAACCATCAGACATATAAATGGTAGGCTAAACAGAGTCAAGGTGTAGCAACAAGGATCTTACAATTTAAAGCTTGATAGTGGACAAGTTCATGATTACTAAATTAGGCTAACAGCTTTTACAGCTTGCTATACTAAGAAACTTTATACTGGCCGAGGGCATGATTACTACATTCAAACAGAATAGGCTAAAAATGGCCTCAGAAGAGAGGCTCTTAAAACTTATTACATTAAATTTAATACTGGAAAAGGTCAATGATCACTTCATTCAAATAGTAAGTTACTGTCACACAGACGAGCTACACGCTTAGAAGGCCACAACCGGAAAGTGATAGCTTAACCTTAACAGGGCGTAGGCACGCAAGCGAGGCCGAACGCTGGCCAGACTGTAAGCGTACGATCACTGAGGCTCTGAACAAAATGTTACATAAGTCCATGTGACCGTACCCAGCTCGTCAGTTGTGGTCTTACTCAAAATTTAGTAACTGTGATGGTGCCCCACTTTACTATTCTAGAGAAGCGAAGCTCGCCGCTTCTAAGAACAAACTCAGCAATAGAACCGCCCTAAAGGGCAACATACAAAATTTATAATAAAAACTTTAAAGCCAATTCTAAGGAACAACACGATAAAAACCTTGACCAGACAACACCCTTTACTGCCAAGACATTGTGACAGCACAGCACAGGGACGTCTCAACTCTCCACAGTCGAAGCTTCAGATTTTTAAAAACACAACTTACGCGGCAGACCACCAGTACCTCCCCATTTAGGGTTACATCAATAGCAGCCACCAGATACGGACGATCCAGAATCGCCACAGCCAAGAACAGTAGCACTTGCAGGATGACGGTCCTTTCTGTTAGCCTACTAAGACAGTAGATGTTCTAATACTACGTTGCAATTAATGAAACTTTTGCCACCGACGTTGCCGCCGGAGGCACTCCTTACAACATTTCACAACGGCCTCACCACACCACAACAGGACAAGGAGAATCAAAAAAGCTCCTCTAGAATAGTAGCAGTTTCTCCGCAGCGGTCGTTTTCATCACTTTATTATGGTGGACATGCTTTTGTAATTCTCCTTAGCAATAAGAAGGTTCTCGAGCACAGCTCTTTTCGTTGCAATAACACACAACGCCCGCACCGCAAAACAAGACAATGAAATCAATAGGCCGCACACAGTTGAAGAATAATGCTAACAATTCGCAGTCGTTCCTGGTACTTTAATACGATAAACACCACAACGCAAGCTAATAGGATTAAGGAGCGTGCAAGCCAAGCATTTATAAGAGAAGGCATTATTTTTACCCGCAGACAGCTGGATATTCTTTCCAAAGATTTATTTTACTTACATTTCAACTTGTCATCGCAGTTTTCAAGTGATGTTTGGCAGTGGGTTGATGATTCCACATGGCCGCTATCGGATTGGGCACATAGGAGCGCCGTTACCAATCTTCGAAATTTCAACGGCTTCTTTCTCGTCTCTACAGCATCACAAGGGGATAAACGTCGGCGCACTGTGGTTAATCTTTCTAACAAGGTTTTGGATTGGCCCACAGTGGTGGTATTGGAGAAAGGTTTAAATTGTTCGCCCACTCCCAAGAGACTTCCTGCCACAGAGTTCATGTGCTCTGTAGAACAAGCAGTACACAGTCTACCAGAGAACCAAGCAGAGGAAATAAGGCAAGAAGTGTCCCACACATTACGTCGGGCTCGGCCACCGCGGGAAAACATCTCTTCCGCAGAGAGAGCAGCCATTCGTTCCCTTAGGAATGAAGTAGTAGTTTTACCAGCTGGCAAGGCGATTGCCAAGGTTATAATGTCGCGGGATGATTATGTCCTAAAAATGGATTTACTGCTCAACGATCCGGCGTACAGGAGACTATCTAGTGACCCCACAGAAAGGATCAATCGTAAGACACTTTCACTGTTGAAAAGGAGTTCGTTGTCGGAAGATTTGCGTAAGAAACTTTATCCTGGTGCTGCCGTTCCGCCTAGGTTGTATGGTCTGCCTAAGTTGCATAAGGAAGGGGTTCCTCTACGCCCTATTGTTAGTAATTTAGGTGCACCCACTTATAACCTGGCGAATTATTTATCATCTGTTCTCAGTCCATATTTAGAAAATGTGAACACCATATCTCCAATTCGGTGGATTTTATTCGACGATTGAAATGTTTGAAGTTGAGTCCTTCAGATCTATTAGTGAGTTTTGATGTGGTGTCTCTCTTTACACGAGTTCCTCTGGTTGAGTCCCTTACTTTGATTAGTGGAGAACTGGATGAAGAGCTGGTGAAGCTTTGTCATCATGTGCTAACATCCACGTATTTTTTATTTAACGGCAACATTTTTGAACAGAATGATGGAGTGGCAATGGGTAGTCTTTTATCACCCATAGTTGCCAATTTATTTACAGAGGACTTCGAGGATATGGCACTGAGGACTTCAGCTTTGCCATCAACGGGCTTCTGGAGATATGTGTATGATACCTTTTCCGTCTGGCAACATGGGCGTGATGCTCTTAATAGGTTTTTGGATCACTTCAACTGTCTTCATCCCCGTATCAAATTTAATATGGAGGTTGAAAGTGATGGGATTCTTCCACTTATAGGCGTTATGGTTTATAAAAAACCAGATGGTACTATGGAACACAGTGTTCACCGAACGCCGACGCACACAGATCGGTATCTGCATCCTAAGAGTGAAACGTCCCCTTTTGAACAATTATACATGACTGTGCTTAAACTGACACACAATATTTTTAGCGCAACGCAATCTGACTTTCAAAAATCCCTACAAAAGAATGGCCCTGACTAACATTAACCTATACCTTTCACAAATCACTTACCTCACAAAAATCTTCGTTACTCGAACTACAGCAATACAGCGAGCGCCACTACTGCCAGCTAAATAAAAGATTCAAACTACGGAAGGCACTAACTACTGATAGGCATAGTTAGCAAATGAAAGATTTTAATAGAGAACAAACAATGTATTTACCTTAATAGTCATAATGTATATAGTAGTGCATGACATCCAGTCTTACAAATTTCAAAATTCCGCCATCTCTCTCCCCACATCCACCACTGCTGGCGGCTCACCTCCAACTGCGCAACGCTACGCACTGTTCACATCCAGCTGCCGCTGCCCAACACTACAATGGCAGACAACAATGAAAACTAGCCACAGACTGCACACAGCACAGCCAGTGATTTTCACACAGAGCGCTACGTAACGTTGCCAATAAGAAAACAAACAGCCTACTTACATAGCCCCCATGCTCCCCACAAAAAATTTTACAAATTGTTTTGGGCACTGGCCAATACAGATTTGAAAAATTTTTTCATAATTACAGTAAGAAAGATATCAAATGCACACACTTATTAATACAATGTTGGTCAAAAGCTAAAATTTTCTCACAGTCCATAAAGACAGTCCTGATCGTTCATCACAGTAAAATAGCAGGGTTTTTCTCAAAGTCTGAGCAGTAGAAGAAAATGCACACGGAAGTAGTGGATTTCCATGCAGTCTTGAAGAAGTAGTGTTGTCCTTCCAACGAAAAGACAGTGCTGACTCTTGACATGCTGACAGGTATTGGTCCACAACAGAGCAAACCCACAGCAGAGTCAGTCGAAATTTTGAAGAGTATTGGTAGGTAGGTCATCACAGAGCAGACCCACTGTAGTCCTGGTAGAGATTACGGTATTGGTGGGCCACCAGAGGTGCAGACCCACTGCAGTCCTTGTAGAAATAATGGTACTGGTGAGTCAGCAAAGGTGTAGACCCACTGTAGTCCTTGTAGAAATCGCCAGCAGCCATCTGTTGTGACTGTGCAGGTGCACAATCACCATTGAAGAGTCTTGCGGATAATATAGCAAGCCCATAACCACCAATTGTCCTTAGAACCAGCAATGCTGTTATCCAGTCCCTTGCTGAATTATTAACACACGTGCAAACACTAACAGTCCCCACTTCTCACATATTGTCCATATACTATGACCAACAGAAACGTGTGCAGTGAAATGTAACTTACAAGTTAATAATATGATGAACTGGTATCAATTACAATTTTATAACATAAAAATACAATAAGAAAGATACAAAATACATCATTAAAGAACATAACAGTACAGATAACATTTGTAGTAACACAGACTTTACAAAAGAATAGAAATAAACATATACATCAGTGTTACAGGAATTATGACATAAGTAAATACATAAAAGATCAGAATAACTTTTGAAACATCAACTTCACACATGAGCATTAAAACAAAACAGAATTAATACTGTCTAACATCTTTACAAAGTAAATAACATATTATTAATGCAAATTATATTTGAGGATAACAGTATTCCTCATCATAGTTCATGTAGCTGAGTATTAGAAAAATTCTACAACATAAGTCTTATCAGATAAACATATAAAGACAGGAAGAACATAAATACACAAGGGTACACAAACACATAGTGGGATAACACAAGGAAAGGACAGGGTTTGTTTTACTGCAGTATTTTGCAAACAAAACTTTCTTTACTTCTCGGAGATCTCCCTTCGTTCTTCATTATTTCCAAAAGTCCTATCTATACCTGCTTTCTGTACTTTTCTCGTATAGCCTCTCAGTGCATTTCTTCAAATTCATCGCAACTCATTCTTTTATAGGCTACCCCCTCTTAAGCTAACTTAAATCTACTGAGCTCAGATGCTAAACTAAGGGACGAGGCAATGCAGCAGCACAAAACAATTAATACAAACAGCAATGAAAAAAAAATGGAAATTGTCAAAGCAAGCTACAGTAAATCTAAATTACCAAGCAATGCAACATTACAACTAATATGAGCCAATGTGCAGCAACAAGAAAAATAAATCAGTAGTAAAACTAGCTTAACAGAGTAATACAAAGTGAAATTTAGTAGCACTATGCCTGGCAAACAGCAGCAGCAAATGCAATAACTTATATCTAAACATGACATAGCTCAAGCAGAAAAAATAGTACACTAAAGACAACAATTCAGATAAGGGAAATGTGTATTCACATCTTAACGTCTATGTAATTAAAGTGGTGCACCACAAAAACTAATTCTACAAAAAATTACCAAGTACTTGAAAAGAAAATTATATATGCAGTTACTGTTATTAGTCCCTTCTTATTGTTCTTTCCATTCCAAGAGCTCCTTTTTCGAAGAATGTGGATCAGAAAATAATTATTTAATAGATCTGTTGACAGAAAGTGTTCACATTAGCAAATGCACTTAATTTTATTTTATAAGACCAATGCTGCAACACAGCTGGAGATCTGATATTAAACAAAATGAGCAATCTCTCAACTAGAAAGACAATAGATGTAAAATGTTTCTCATCATTTCATTAGGCATTTTACTAAATATCATAAATTAAGAGCTCCACAGTGTAATCATATGTTTTCAAGTTTGAGCGTGTCGTATTTGCGATGCTTTCGACAAAGAAATGTCAATAGCAAAGATAATGGCCGGTATTTTTTTTTTCTCCACCTAATGGCTTTCCTTTGTCAGACGACTATCTGTCAGCTGGGCGCCCAAAACGCATTACGTCAAGGTCACTTACCTTTCTTACTGAAATATTTACGACAGCAGTTTCCGCTACAGTGACAGTCTCATATAAAAATAGTTTCACAGGTTGAGAATTTGGGTTACAAATGTGTAGAAAATAAAATCCTATAAATATAACAGTGTCCAAAAAATTTTCGACAGCATCGTAATACAGTCATGCATGTACACACATTTCATAATTCTTAAAGTACGATTCTTGGTTTCCAACATCCTTTTCCACAAATCAGAGTCCCTAACCACTACTCATTATTCCTTACCTTGTTACACATATCAATATTCGTCGACACTTCTTCAATATTTCATCATGAGAAATACGTAGCATAATCAAATTCCTCATATACGGTAGCATCACCTTATTGATCATAAACATACCTCAGCAGCATAATACACATCGTCGTTGTAATAATAACATCATAACACCTCAGTCAAATCTTGAAAACGTCGTAGCTTTCTGCAATAATTTGAAAACCTAAATAAAAAACCTCTGCTCATTTCCACAGTGTCATCTACCTCCAACGTACTTTAAAAATCATGATCCCATACCAAATATATCATTCAAAGCTCTCATAATATCACAATGATTCCGAAAAAATATGAACAGTTCACAAATTACAGACAAAATACCAAGTGTGAAGTTACCCAAGTGTGTAATTGCATAAACATGTGTCACTGATGTGATGTAGTAAAAAAAATGTTTATCTCTCAGTTAAATGATCAGATAGCTGTGTAATTTGTGTGTTAGAGAAATATGGTACCGATGTGTAAAGTTGTATAAGCAAATACCATATTAGCTAGGGCTCCTTGTGCTTGCCACACACATAGTACACAAAGTAAGCGTGTACCCCCCTGAGGATTAATGTAATTATACCCTCAGGTGCTACAGATTACAGCAATGGAATGAAATGTATCACGGAAAACTTTCTTTGTAATTCAAAAATCTTTAAAAATAAATGTTTTAAGTACAAAATTAATCACTCAAATACGTGTCCTGTAGCGATAAACTGTGCTCTTGTTGCAACATAATCTCTGTGGAAGTGTTGTAGTTATCGTCCTCCGAAAGCTAAGTTCAGCAGAAGTCAATGTACTTACCTCATGATAAACAAAAGTAAAATGCTTTGCGTATAGATATCGTACTTATTATGCTTATTGGCGTGATGAAGAAAGTACTGTACAGTAACGTATTGTTGTGGTACGGAAAAGGCAGTCTCGTTGTAGCTATACCACAAAAGTTACTACTAAAACATATATTACTTTCCAGAATAATACAGAAAAACTGTGCAGATATAAAACAGAAACACTGCAAAAGCAACATTGTATATTGTCACTCATTAGTAGCGTCGTGATAAAATCGCGTAGCTGTCACATAAACTAACCACTGCGTCATCTGGTATCTCACTGAAAGTACTTTAATTCCAGAATGTATCTTCAAGTAAACCAAAATGTTGCATTAAAATCTCATTAGCAGTACCAGTAGATGTCCTAAGTATGTAAGCCTGATAGTCGTTACGTAATCGTGCAACTAACAAGCAAGAATGTACAAATACAACACTGTGTCGTCTGTTCACTATAACAATGCATTCGTAATTTCTGTTTACAAATGTTCCCTAGGTTCTGGGGTGGATAGTTAACTTCAAAACATTGTTGCATTTTAACTGTTTCTCAGTGTGACAAATTGTACTAATGCTTGAAGTGAAAGTTTTATGGCAAAGACTAGGTTAAAAAACAGATTATCTTTCAATAAACGGTTTTACATGAGAAATGTGGTGGAAACCTTTACTCTTCCTAGTACGCAGAGTTTCAACTTCAACGCAATTATTGTGCGGTATACGTCGGTAAAGAATACTGGAATTTTTCTCAATGTTAGCGTCTATGTTATTTTTCTCTGAGCCAGCCGGCGCACGTGGCTGCCTGTGGTGCGGGTCATTGTCTGCTCTCTCTTTGTTGGCGTGCGTCGTTATTGGGATTAGGAGACCTAACTTCTACAAATTCACCTTGACGAGAAGGCCCTGCCCTGTTTGAAGCTCGCCAGTTCTGATGCAATTCAGGTCTGTCGTTACGATTATATCGTCTGTCGTCATGTCGGTAGATTCCATAGTTTCTTTCTTGCCGGTCACGTGGTGGGGAATTTCTTCCTGAATCGTAACTGCGCGCTGAACTGTTGCGTCTGAGGTTATTCTGTCTCCCTTGCTAGTGATTATTATGGTTCCCATATTGTCTGTTTCTCTGATTGTCTCTGTGATAGTCACTACCGCAGAGAGGTGATCTTTCCCTGTAATTATTACTACTGTGCCAACGGTTGTCATACGGGTGGTGTCTGTTTTGGTCACGATTTACGTTGTAAGAATAGCTTGTCGTGTATTATTTCTGTCATCGCGGAATTGTGACAGATGTGACCTGTAATTGTTGTGCTCCTGTTTTCGCGTTCCGCGATCGTCAGTGTCAATTTCCAGTTCTTGTAACAGTCCCTGAAAAGCTTCAATGTCGTCTTTGCAACATCCTGCTAAAATAATATGTCGTAAATGTTCAGGCAATTTGATTAAGCAAATGCGGATGAGTTCTGAGGGGCTGTATGGGTTTGAAAGATACTGATTGTTATGCAACATGTCTTCAAAATATTTCATAAGACTGGAAAATTCAGATTGTTCGAAATGTTTCATCATTATGATGCCATGTTTTACTCGGTCTTGTGTAGCTTGAGACCTATACGCTGAGAGGAAGGCATGATAAAATTCTCCTTCACTGTGACAATCATGAATGACCGATCGCATTCTTACAGCTGGTTCATTCTCCAAGTAGCCACACATAAATTCTAACCTGTGCTCCAATGACCAGTTGGGAGGAAAACAATGAGAGAATTTATGAAGCCATGCTTGTGGATGAATGTCGTTGTCAGAATTCTTAAATGTTTTGAATTTACGCGTAGTAATGAACAGCTTATAGTCAAAATCATCGTGTCGGCGAGTCGCACATCGCTCATTGTTACTTCGTTTCGGCGGTTCCATCTCAAAATCCAATGCGCCTTGCCAATTTCTTTCGTAATTTCCGAAGTGTCGTGTGTTATTATTTTGTGGTTGTTCCGTATTTCTATGTCCCTCTTCCCGTACTGGAGCGCGAGTGTCCTCTGAAATATGTAATTCTTGTATTACTTGTGCCAACTGATCTTGTACTTCCCGGACTTCTCTTTTGTACTGTGCATTGATTTGATTTTGATTTTCTTTGAATTTTCTAATTTGTTCATACTCTTCAGCGTCCGTGAAGGCTACAGGTCTTATGTCATTCAGATCATCATCTAACTTTGTAGATAAGTTAGTGAACTGATCTGAAAGTTCGGCTACTTTATCCGTTAGTGAAATTATTTCCTCTGTGTGTTTTTCTGAACCAAGTTTCAGAGTGTTCATTTGTGTTGAAATCGTATCTACTGTGTCCTTTAAGTTATCCTGAGTTTTTGCAAGTTGCGTAACCGAATCGGTAGATGCAACTGAGTCAATTTTAGCTTGCAAGGTTTCGTGATTTTCATGAACAATAGTTTGCAGTTCTTTTATGGCTGCTTCGTGATTCTGTAATACATTTTCATGATGCGAAAAAATAGGTTGAAAATGCTCACAAATTTGTGTTTTTACGTCATTACAGACTTTTTGACATTTCGATTCAATGTTATGTAACTCAGTAGTTAAATCTTCACGTGTTTGTTCAAGCGTGGTGTCTAACGTCAGAAGATTTTGTTCCATTGTGTCTAACTTTTGAAGCTTTTGTCCCATTTGTTGCATTAATTGTAATAATAATGTATTAGTGTCTGGAATCTCTTTCTCTATGCTTTTTGGCAGTGCATTTTCACCAGCAAAATTCACGTTTTGAGAAGCAGAAAATGTGTCTTGACTCATTTGAGAAAACGGTGAGGAGCCAAAACCTGAGTCTACAGTATTTGCAATATTGTGTTCTGTCATTTCGGATTCCTGAGGCGAGCAGTTGCCGACCGATCGATCGATAATTCTTCCCTGTTCACTAATTGTTTCACTGTCCACGCCATTATTTGCCGCCCGCTCCATTTCCCTATGCACAGTTACCAAATTACTATGTTGAACATTAGATAATTCATTACACGGTGGCGCTAACACACTGCTTTCGTCTTCACTGTCATTTCTCAGTTTACTTTGAAGCCTAGTATTACGTTTTTCACACGCCATTATTGTCACAATATTTCACACGACAACACAGAAAGCCACAATTTGAAGGGCAAAATAAGAAAACATATTAACATAGCACTGAAAATAATATCTAGTTAATTGCAAGCGCAGCTGCGAAATACTTGGTGCAAATCTACATGCATGCCACAACTGTGTACAACAATAAAAACTACAACTACAAAGGAAAGTCTCTATATAATTACGCGCTAGCAATAAACAAAATCTACACTAATTACACAAACTACAAGAGAAAATCAGCAGATTCCAGTGAGGTATCCTCGGCTAAGGGTCGACTTATGAAACGTCCCCTTAGAAGAATTATACAAGACTGTCCTTAAACTGACACACAATATTTTTGGCGCAACGCAATCTGACATTCAAAATTTCCTACCAAAGAATGGCCCTGACTAACATTAAACTATACCTTTCACAAATCACTAAATCACTTACCTCACAAAATTCTTGGTTCCTCGAACTACTGCAATACAGCAAGCGCCACTACTGCCAGCTAAATAAAAGATTCAAACTACGGAAGGCACTAACTACTGATAGGCATAGTTAGCAAGTGAAAGATTTTTATAGAGAACAAACATTGTATTTACCTTAATAGTCATCAAATGTCATAATATACACTCCTGGAAATTGAAATAAGAACACCGTGAATTCATTGTCCCAGGAAGGGGAAACTTTATTGACACATTCCTGGGGTCAGATACATCACATGATCACACTGACAGAACCACAGGCACATAGACACAGGCAACAGAGCATGCACAATGTCGGCACTAGTACGGTGTATATCCACCTTTCGCAGCAATGCAGGCTGCTATTCTCCCATGGAGACGATCGTAGAGATGCTGGATGTAGTCCTGTGGAACGGCTTGCCATGCCATTTCCACCTGGCGCCTCAGTTGGACCAGCGTTCGTGCTGGACGTGCACACCGCGGGAGACGACGCTTCATCCAGTCCCAAACATGCTCAATGGGGGACAGATCCGGAGATCTTGCTGGCCAGTGTAGTTGACTTACACCTTCTAGAGCACGTTGGGTGGCACGGGATACATGCGGACGTGCATTGTCCTGTTGGAACAGCAAGTTCCCTTGCCGGTCTAGGAATGGTAGAACGATGGGTTCGATGACGGTTTGGATGTACCGTGCACTATTCAGTGTCCCCTCGACGATCACCTGTGGTGTACGGCCAGTGTAGGAGATCGCTCCCCACACCATGATGCCGGGTGTTGGCCCTGTGTGCCTCGGTCGTATGCAGTCCTGATTGTGGGGCTCACCTGCACGGCGCCAAACACGCATACGACCATCATTGGCACCAAGGCAGAAGCGACTCTCATCGCTGAAGACGACACGTCTCCATTCGTCCCTCCATTCACGCCTGTCACGCCTGTCGCGACACCACTGGAGGCGGGCTGCACGATGTTGGGGCGTGAGCGGAAGACGGCCTAACGGTGTGCGGGACCGTAGCCCAGCTTCATGGAGACGGTTGCGAATGGTCCTCGCCGATACCCCAGGAGCAACAGTGTCCCTAATTTGCTGGGAAGTGGCGGTGCGGTCCCCTACGGCACTGCGTAGGATCCTACGGTCTTGGCGTGCATCCGTGCGTCGCTGCGATCCGGTCCCAGGTCGACGGGCACGTGCACCTTCCGCCGACCACTGGCGACAACATCGATGTACTGTGGAGACCTCACGCCCCACGTGTTGAGCAATTCGGCGGTACGTCCACCCGGCCTCCCGCATGCCCACTATACGCCCTCGCTCAAAGTCCGTCAACTGCACATACGGTTCACGTCCACGCTGTCGCGGCATGCTACCAGTGTTAAAGACTGCGATGGAGCTCCGTATGCCACGGCAAACTGGCTGACACTGACGGCGGCGGTGCACAAATGCTGCGCAGCTAGCGCCATTCGACGGCCAACACCGCGGTTCCTGGTGTGTCCGCTGTGCCGTGCGTGTGATCATTGCTTGTACAGCCCTCTCGCAGTGTCCGGAGCAAGTATGGTGGGTCTGACACACCGGTGTCAATGTGTTCTTTTTTCCATTTCCAGGAGTGTATATAGCAGTTCATGACATCCAGTCTTACAAATTTCAAAATTCCGCCATTTCTCTCCCCACATCCACCACTGCTGGCGGCTCGCCTCCAACTGCGCAACGTTACGCACTGTTCACATCCAGCTGCCGCTGCCCAACACTACAATGGCAGACAACAATGCAAACTAGCCATACACTGCACACAGCACAGCCAGTGATTTTCATACAGAGCGCTACGTAACGTTGCCAATAAGGAAGCATAAACAGCCTACTTACAAGAGTTGTCATCCACCACACCAACGCAGTACACCCTTAGGACTTTGGTACGCAGAGCATATGCCATTTCTGACGCGGTCAGCTGAATCCATGAACTTGGGCATGACTGTTTTTAAGGAAAATGGATACTCCCAGAAGCAGATTCGTCGGGATGTTGAGTTTGGACCATCTTTAGAGGTGCATGAAGAGGAACATAGATCGGTGGCCTTTCTTCCTTATGCTGGAGGCATATCGCTTAAGATTGGACGAATTTTGAGAAACTTTAAGAGTGTGTTCCGTCCACCTTCTAAGATTTGGGCACTACTCGGCTCTGTGAAAGATGATTTGTGACTTAGGAAACCCGGTGTGTACAAAATTCCGTGTCAATGTGGGAAGGTTTACAATGGCCGTTCTATTCGCACAGTGCATGACAGGTGTGTGGAACATCGCCGTCATACGAGGCTACAACAGCCGGAAAAATCGGCAGTAGCAAAACACTACTTAAATGAAGGACACGGTATGAAATTTCATGAAACTGTGGTAGTTGCCAATATTTCCGGTTTTTGGAACAGTATAAAGAGGCGATCGAAATTAGGTTGGCTGATAATTTAATCAATAGAGACAATGGGTTTCCTCTTAGCAGAACGTGGAATCCTGTACTATCTCGCATCAAAATCGAACGCTCTTCGGTGCGGCCCTGAGTGCAATATATCGTTGCAGCCAGTGTTCTACTAAGGGCAGCGCCACCTCCCTGTCTTGGATGGTAGCAACCGTGATGGGCGGCGCATGCGCCGTGTACTGAATGGTGGCCTATATAGGACGTCGATTTGCAGCCTGGCGTCGATTCTCAGCGGGACCCATCAGTGGAAGCAGCATTCTCCATGAAGATGGCGACCAGTTGGATCGCCGAAATGTCGAGTCAAGTTGTTTTTAGGATCCGGCTGCAAACCCGAAGAGATTACGCCAGAAAAGCCTACGAATTCACACCACCACGAAACTAAGGAAGCGACGTAGCTGTTTTAGCCAGTTCTCGTAGTCAAACATCATGGCAACACCACACAGCTTCTTATCGTCGGCGTGGTCTATCGGTGTTGTCTTCTTAAGGCAGAAATAAACGTTACAACGACACTATTCACCATTTAACCGAAGATGGTCGGCAACGTTGAAGGAAAATAATGGGGACGATCAGCCGAGCCTAATCACAGATCTTGGCTACAAATTACTCTCCCCAGCATCCTGACTGCCTACGAAGTCACACCAACTAATAACCAAAGCAATGAACAGCAACGTAGGACCAAACCCCCAGACACGTGTCCTGACACTTTCGCAGAGCTTAATGCCAACGGACACACCTGCTGTTGGCAGCCACGACCATGGCCAACACAACTCTGCCTCGTCGCTGCGGTTCCCAACTCAATGCAGTGACCGTAAAAAAGCCGACAGTCCAGAACTGAGCCAGCTCACCTTGTAGTACTTCACGCCGTCGCCTTTACAGCTGGCGCCACCGCACCATCACTCGCGCACCAGCCAGCACTCCGTGGAATACAGAGCAAGCTGCGGTAGATCCGCAACGGCGCGAAATGCAAACTGCCAGAGGAGAAACCAATCGGCACACGGGGAAACCGGAGCATCGCAGATATTCACAGGCGCTTGCGGAATGTCTATGGAGACCTGGCAGTGAACAAAACCACGGTGAGTAGGTGAATTAGGCGTTCGTTATTATCGTAACAAGGTAGCGGAAACCTGCCCGAGCTCCCGAGTGCTGACAGTCCGCACACAGGTCTGCCTCCTGCAATAGTACAAAGTGCGAACCCCCTCATTTGAGGAAACCGACATATCACAGTCAAACACCTCCCTTACAACTGGACGTCTCTGTTCGCACTGTTGGCATACTCGTCTAATCAAAGGCGTATGCCCGCTGGATTCTTCGCCGCCTAAAAGAAGGCCACTGAGCAACCGAGGGCCATCAGTGTGGAAATGCCTGCGCGTTACGAGACTAATAGTGAAAATTTTCCATCGAATATCGTTATAGGCCTTCCCCATGAACCATGGACCTTGCCGTTGGTGGGGAGGCTTGCGTGCCTCAGCGATACAGATAGTCGTGCCGTAGGTGCAACCACAACGGAGGGGTATCTGTTGAGAGGCCAGACAAACATGTGGTTCCTGAAGAGGGGCAACAGCCTTTTCAGTAGTTGCAGGGGCAACAGTCTGGATGATTGACTGATCTGGCCTCGTAACACTAACCAAAACGGCCTTGCTGTGCTCCTACTGCAACCGGCTGAAAGCAAGGGTAAACTACAGCCGTAATTTTTCCAGATGGCATGTAGCTTTACTGTATGGTTTGTAAGAGGTCCGAGCAGATGTAATTTCGATGTATTGCTCATGCGCTGCCTGCGATATGCAAGGTATAAGAGAATCTCTGACCAGAGAGCAGTGTTGACTGCAGAAGGAACTGTGTAGCGGTAGCAGTAAGTTGTTGCTTGTGAGCAGTCTGCTCTGGTCTGCTCTGGCGTATCGTGTTGGGTGGCCCGGTCGCGGTGCAGCGATGTCGGAGCCTGAGGATTATTGTATAAGGTAAAAAGCAGCCTCGCGCATATGTAGTAATGTTATCTCAAGTCTCATGTAAATGTTTTAAAAATGTCCTAATTATAATCTTTCTCGTATAAAGTGATTTTCAACAACCATTCATTTCAATTTAAAGAATTTACTAATTTCTCCAATCCATGATCATCCCGATTATTGCAAAAGAAAAATCAGTTGCTTCCTTTCATAAATGACAGATCTATCGGCCAGCATTGCACAGGGCTGTGCCAGAAAAATTTATTGTAAGAGCAGATATATATGCGTTATTCGGCGACTTCATTGAGGTAAGAATTTTTCTTTTTTATTCAGAATGATCTTTCAGGGCCATGACGCAGCACTGCTGACGTCCAAAATTTACCAGGTTAAATTCACAGTCAATTATTGAAAAGTCATAAGTGAGCGACAGTTTAATTGAGAGGTTAGTTACATTGTATTATTACCAGGTTACGGAAATTATTTTGTTGGGACGTTACACTGAATGTGAACGAAATAATTATAATTTTTACTGTTGACAAGTTTAGGAATTTTTCTGTTTTGAGGTTACACTGAATGTGAATGAAATTTTGTGGAGAGATTACACTTGTCGACAACCGGCCAGGATCGTATTTCTTTGTGAATTTCTGAGAAGTAGTTAGTTATATATCTGCTCTTATTTACTTAAATGTAGTTTGCATCTGGCGCAACGCATTTACTAACTTGTCACTCTTTCTTTCACAGGTCATCGGCAATTTATTGCTCTTTGTTGTAATTGTATTTGTTCCATTTTTGCTTTGTCTTTGTTTCATTTTGTGCTTAAATTTGATTTGTGAAAAATGCCGCGAAAAACTGTTAACAGTACATCGCGATGTGCAATGAGTAAAATAGCCGACTCGAATAATTTGACCGATAATACTTGCGACACTCAGTGTAATAATGATAATCCTCCATTTACAGACAATCAGTGCGTACCGATCACTAGTAATGATTTTAATTCTAATGATGAACAAACAAATTCATTTATGTCCATAGTAAATGTAACAATTGATGACGCGGCACGTTCTGATACAATGAACGCTGCCCAGTTTGACACACCCGGTTTCTAAAATTTGAATTGTGAACAGATAAATTTTTCTCACGAAGATGAACAATGTAGTCAGAATACGTCAGATTTATTTGATTCCGGTGTAGTGACCAACAGTGCACATCCGATTGGCAAACCTTTTCAAGAATCACAGAATGACCAAATGGTTATACAAAACGTGACACATACAGATATATCATCACACAGCACAGAGAATACAGCAGCTAATTTTGGAATGGATCGAGTTATGGCATTATTGCTAAATTTTAATGAAAATCTCAAACAACTACTTAATGAAAATCTCAAACAGCAGAGTGAAATACTAGACAACTATTTCAAACAACGTAATGAAAATCTCAAACAGTGGAATGAAAAACTAAGCAACAATTTCAAACAAATTAATGACAACAATTATAAAAAACTTAATTAAAATCTCAAACAGTTGAATGAAAAACAGGACAACCTTAATCAATCGAACAAACAACTAAATGAAAAACAAGACAACAATTTCAAACAGCTTAGTGAACAGATTACAGCCGTTGCCGTATAATGTCACGATACTAAACAACAATTACGTGAGGAAATTAAGGCTTGTGCTAGGAACAGTAGTGAAGAAATTAGATCTGTTGCACAAGAATTAAGTAATACACATGCAGCCACAACGAAATTACTTAGAGATGAAATTAGTGCAGTCGCTAAACAATGCTCTGAAAACGCAACACAGTTACGCGACGAGTTTAAATTAATGTCAGCAGAACTTTCACGCACACTGGATGCGAAAGTAGACACGAAATTTGACCAACAGAACAGCCAAATTGGCGAACGTTTTAGAGTGACAGAAATGAAAAATGTTTCAGTCACTAACACGTCACAGCATACGCCACATTCCGAATATTTCTCACATTCACACAGCCAATGTAATTTAGGTAATTTACAGAGTGTACGTGACTTAGACTCCGAACAGTCACAGAGAAACAGATTATCATACAATCCTGAACCAGTTCACACATTCAGAGACGATAACGTTGATTATCACCAATTTTTATCCTTAAAAAAATCTAGGTATTTAAAAATGACAGAACACAAATACATCGTTTGGACTGGATACGACAATTTGCTTTTGTATTTTCATCAGCTTGGCCTGTAATGCAGAAACTAGAATTGGCCTGGATACAACAATTTGCATTTGAATTTTCACCGGCATTGCCTGTAATGAAGAAACTAAAATTTATTTGCAGCGCGCAAGTGACCTCAGGGGATTCATTACACTTTGATGAATATGTGCCATAGCGTGCACAGGGCCCAGAGCCGTAGTAGTGCTATTTCATCTTTAGTTTTCTGCACTGCTGCCTTCTCTTCTACTATCCTTTAAATCTATCAAAACAGCTCTTCAACTATCGATCTATCTAGGATTAGAAACGCGTAAAGAAAGCCCGATATGACAAGTTTTACCGAAAGTGACAATTTTCATTAGACACTCCAGAACTACCAGCGTAATTTTAATGAAAGACAGAAGTGTAATCATCAGTATGTACAAATTTTTCAGCTATCGCAGACGCATTTTGGTAACAATAGAGGCTTCTCCCCACAACAGTAACAAAACCAACCGGTTAGCATACCTAACCAACAATGTAGTTTGCAAAGTCAACCAAGCTTTAATGTTTCGCCGCCTATACGTATAGCGTCGGCTCCGCCATATAGTAACGCACAGCAACAAGGAAATCGCTACCCACAGAAGACACATCATTTCAATTCCCATCGCAACGCGCCGTATAGCAATGACTATCATGACAGACGTAAAAGTAATGATCACAATTTTCAGCGTACGTTTAATAACAGTCGGTCTTACCAGCAGCAGAATCATACGCAACAACAAATTATCATGAATGAACCAGACAATCGGTATCATCCCGAACGTAATACGTCAGGAAGAAATAACAGAACAGTACAAATAGTTGAAATGCCACAGTATCCTCCCGCAAATAACAGCACGTCAGATAGAATTTGACTAGATACAGTACAGGTTGCATCTTCCAGCAACGCAAGCAATACTTTTGGCACAGAGAATCTTGTTCACGGAAATGTTATTACTTTTGACGACATCCGATACACACTTTTGCATGAAAGACTGAATCACAACGTATGTAGACGACATTCTTATTGCAGAAGCTAACTGGTCTGAACACAATCTGATTCTTGAACAACTGTTGCAAACTTTTCGTGCACAAGGACTCACAGTTAATCTTAGCAAATCACAGTTTGGCAAAACTTCTATAAAATTTCTTGCACATGTAATTTCAGCAGAAGGTATTGCGCCTGACCCGGAAAAACTTCAAGCTTTACGTGACATTACTGTTCCGACGACAAAGAAACAACTACGCATCTTTCTGGGATTAATTAACTTTTTTCGTAAATTTATTCATTACTCTGCTTTAGACACCCCTAGATTATGTCAATTGACAGGTAAAAACACTATTTGGTCCTGGGATAGACAAGCGCAGTCTGAATTTGTCAATCTGAAACAAGCTTTGTTGAATGCACCACTTTTATCACATCCAGATTTTACTAGAAATTTTTCCATTGCCACCGACAGTTCTAACACCGCTTTAGGCGTACACATTTTTCAGGAAATTTAAGAAGATGGTTCTACAGTAATTAAAAACATCGCCTTTGCGAGTCACATTCTGTCCCCTGCTGAACGCAATTATTCTGTTACAGAACTTGAAACATTATGTGTGGTATAGGCATTTACGAGATTTCGCCATTTTCTTTATGGAAGACATACGACCGTTTACACAGATCATAGAGCTATCCAGTTTTTACTTTCAGCAAAATTTACACATGACAGGAATTTAATTTTACCATTGGTCACATTCCCGGTACACAAAATATTGTAGCAGACACACTATCCCGTTCTCTCAGCAACAATCAGCAAGACATCGCAACCAACTTCTGCAAAGCAAATTTCAGCGTCATGTACATTCAACAAGTTGCATTTGAAAATTTCATTTCTGCGTCATTACGAGATATAGCACAAGAGCAGAGTAAAGACAACGTATGGAAAGAAATTAAACACCTTTGGCAAAATAGGAATAATGTTACCATCAGAAACCATTACACTGTACGCAATAACATTCTGTTTCGCCACTCTCACCCTGACAGCAACATTTGGTTATTATGTAATCCTGACGAGCTTGTTAACAAATTAATTTGGTATACTCATTAAAGTTACGCAGATTATGGAGCGAGAAAATGCTTTCTTATACTGAGACAGAACTGTTATTTTGCCAACATGGAGAAACGTATACGACGAGTTTTAGCGTCATGTAAAATCTGCCAGAAAGCTAAGTAAGACACGACTTCACATATTCCTCCGTTACATCCCATTGTACCTGTTAAATTGAGACACATGGCCGCTGTAGACATTTTTGGTCCGATTCCCAGATCTAATAGAGGTTCTTGTTACATCTTTGTCGCTGTTGAACTCACTTCGAAATTTGTTACCTTCACTCCGTTACGCAAAGCAACTGCTAAATCTGTTTCGAAAGCATTTGTAAAACATTTTCTATTTCATGTAGGGCATGTATTGAAAGTAATTTCCGACAATGGACCACAGTTTCGATCTGCGTTATGGACACGTATGTTACGAGCTAGAAACATTTCTCCGATCTATATATCCAGGTATCACGCTTCTTCGAACCCTTGTGAACGTCTAATGAAAGAAATTGGTAAACTGTGTAGAATATACTGGCATAAAAGACATATTGATTGGGGCACACACATACTCTCATTCCAGGATGTAATTAACTCCATACCAAATGAATCTACTATGCTATCTCCGACTGTTATACTGAAAAATGTTGAACCACCCAACAAAATTAAAGAACTAGTATCTTTTCCTACATCTCGTCGACTACGCCACCATGAAATAATTGACATTGCGCTCAACAACATCAAACGTGCCGCAGAGCGCCGGAGGAGACAGCAAAAACAGGTTTGTACACGCCGCGACTTTCACATAGGACAGAAGATATTAGTACGTACACACTATTTATCCAACAGAGGAAAGAGTAAATGCAGTAAATTTGAGCTTCTATACGCAGGTCCATATCAAATTCGCAGCATTCCTCACCCCAATGTAGTACACGTCGAAACTTTGAGAACCAGAAAACACAAGGGCAATCACAATGTCTCCAATATTAAACCCTTTATTGAATGAACATACTTTATGATTTATCACACTGTAATGCCATTTCCTGATTTTTATATGACCACTTATGCAATTATATTTATATGAACACTTACTGATGATTATCATATTTTTTCCTGGCAAGTGCCCGGCAAGGTAAGGTTAGCAGGTCGCTTTTCTTGTCGTTATATATCAGACCGTGCACATTTTCCATTTTTCGTGTATGTATGATTGTTTTCCAGTTTTGTCTGTATGCACTACAAAATATTTAAAATATAACAAACACCAGTTGACTTTGACATTTTTCGTTATGATATCTCAATATCTTGACTATTTTACATTTTTTTTTTTTTTGCTACTACATTATGATACTCTGTGTACATTTTTTTTTTTTTGCACTTGAAAACTGTCTATGCTTTTGACATAATACGTTTTCTGTCATGCTATGCTGTATGCTTAATTATATCACTAGCAACAAGTTTTTATTTAATGAGTATACGATTTAAATGCAAGATATTAATCCTTATTCATCATTTTCAGAAAGCAATAACGTGTAAAAGAAATAACTTAAACAAACTACAGTGGATTACTATGAAATGGGAATTTCACCTTCGGAATGAACGAAAGAAAATACAATACCTTGTAATGAAGAGTAAATGGATCAGAATTAACAAGCATTAACAAGAATATACTATACACATCGTATGATAGCAGTCTTAACTAATTATTTTTCTTTCAGAATACGAGGTGATTGAGCAGGCTGTCAGATAGAACTACACATCTTAGTTTTAGTGATGATATATGCTAGATATAAGAAACTCTATACTATGAATAGTTGTACGAAGTAAATGATAATATGAATAATGAATAATGAAGTGTCTTTTTTGCAGATGATAATGAATGATGATGAATAGTTATATGAATAATATGCTAATATGAATAATCAAGTTTTTCTTTGCGGGTGATGATAGTAATGAAGTTATGGTAATACGAATAATGAAGTTTTTCTTTGTAGATGAGGAAAATGATGAAGTTTATATATTTACTGTTAGTTAAGAAATGCTATGTAGTTATTTAAGTATTTGTTGCAGTTCGTTTTGACAGTATGTCTTATGTCGCGTGGTATAATGACTGAATGTTTTGGAAAGGACAGCTAGAGTACATACATATTGAGTACACGTTTCATTGCCTGTTAATTCGAAGTTCACTACTTTTCAGCATAATATGCGTTTCTCCTTTCAGCTCAATAATCCATTTTGTATTTTTTCCAGGAGAAGCTATAAGCAGTTAGTCATTAAACCTGTTCAAGTACTTGCATTTTTTTACCCATTTGTGTGTGTCATTCATGAATGTGATCACATATACTCTACTTGTTCATAACTTTGCTACAGCTGACTAATGACGAATGACGTTATTAATCCTTATTTCCAGCAATAAGTCAAAAGCAAATATTTTCATGCCCCAGCAATTAATCATCGATCTCAACGCAATGCATTGCTAGCACCAAAAAAAATTTACCAGTCCCAGCTATTACCACTATACAACCAAATAATGCTACTAGTTTAAGGGGCACCGGAAAGCCTCAAAATCATGAAAAGTTCAATTTTTACTTTTTTGCGTTTTCTGAATCTGCAGATTATTACCTTTTAATAGATATATAATTTATTCAATTCCGAAGACTACAACTATTTTTAATTTTTTTTTGAAATGTGTTCTACATGAGCGTGACCCACTGTGGCGCTGTTAAACTGCTGTCAAATGGTGTAATTATTAACGTCCGTGTTCATCAGGTACATTTTAGTGATGTGAGATAAAGTATGTGTTGTGGCTAACCTGTGATGGTTCAATATATATCTCTGGTGTGATTTTCGATTGTTTCATGTTTATTTACTCTGTCGTTATCTCGAAAATATTCGTAATTAATTCTGTTTCTTGAGTCTCTGTTTTGTTGAAGTATAATAATGAGTAAAAGTAAAGTTACTAGAAATCCTCTGAAGGCTTTTAAGAAAAGGAGAAATGTTGGAAAGCCAAAGGTATGTGTTATTACTGTAAATAATAAAGACGATGAAAATCCCCAACATAGCTTGTGTCCCAAAGAAGAAGACAGTTGGTGTAAATATAACAAAGGATTGCTAACTGGTGAAGTGTACACTCATAAGCATAGTCTGCCTCATGCAATAATGGAGGTGATAAAACCTATTTTCAGAGACTTAGCAGCACCTGAACTGTTGAAAAAGTGTATTCACGGAAAAACTCAAAACCCCAATGAAAGTGTAAATAGTGTTATATGGTCTAGAATCCCCAAGACTGTATTTGTTGGAATAGAAACACTTCACTTTGGTGTGTATGATGCTGTTGCGACTTTCAATGATGGCAACATTGTAAGGTGCAAGGTATTTAGAAATATGGGAATGAAGATAGGTTCTAACATGGTACGAGCGATGCTTGCTTTAGACAAGGAACGCCTTTGGGCTGCAGACAGGGCTGTAAAGAGTCTATAAATACAAGCAAGAGTAAACAGGAGGAGGAACAAGAGGAAGCTGGAGGAGGAGTTTGCAGAGGATGAAGATAATCCATCCTATGGACCTGGAATGCACTAAAAAGTTAATCCAATCTTTGTCGCTCGATTCCCAAAACTTTTATTTTCTCATACTAATTACATGTTTTCTAAGGATCTTCCAAACATATTTGTTTCAAACTTTCAGTAAATGTTACACAGTACCTTCTGCATAATTTAACACAGCCTTTTTCCAAAAAACTGTATATTTTTGAATATACAAATAAAAAATTGCAAAAAAATGTTGTGAATTTTCATTACAATTGAAAAAAATCATCTTTAATAACTGAACTAAAAGTTTGTAAAATCCCTGTGTTAAGTTGTAGCCCATATTCCAATAAATAATCTGTAAAAAGTTCAACTTCCTACCTCAAATACTTTGTGAGGAAAGATGTAATTTATAAGCGTTATTTTAACATTGCAAGTATAGGGCGTTCCGGAGCCCCTTAAGATGTATTTCTAGTTCTAAATATAATGCAAATTTCTCAGATTATTGAATCCATTATATCTATGTATTATTGGACCACAAACCTTGAGTAATAGTTACAGTGTGTTACATTTTAAATATGTCCTATGTCACTTGAATGATGAGTTCTGAGTAATACTGAATGATGTTTTGTAATAATGCATAAATTCTATGCCAATAATTTCTGTAAATAATATTTTTGTTATACTCTATAAATTCTATGCAAATAATTAACTCTCATTTTGAATGATGACTTCTGAATAATGCATAAAATGGTTTGTAACTGGCCAATGAGTGCCAATAATTACCGCAATCAGATGAGTTATGAAAAGTGTTTTGTAATATTCAATACTTGCTACATGTTTAGTAACTGGCCAATGAATGCCACAGTTTCTTATATTTTAAATTTGTCTTATGTCACTTACATGATATTATATACGAATACCAATAGCTTGATGCTACACTCATTAGCTCCTGTTTTGAATGATGACTTCTGAATAATGCATAAAAATGGTTTGTAACTGGGTAATGAGTGCCAATAATTACCGCAATCAGATGAGTTATGAATAGTGTTTTGTAATATTCAATACTTGCTACATGTTTAGTAACTGGCCAATGAATGCCAATGATTACTATAATTAGATGAATTATGTAAATGCTATGCCATTAATTAACTCTTGCTTTGAATTATCACTTCTGAATAATGCATAAAAATGGTTTGTAACTGGCCAATGAGTGCCAATATTTACTGTAATCAGATGACTTATGAATAATGTTCTGTAATACTCCATACATAGTACAGAAATGTTTAGTAACTAGGCAATGAGTGCCAACAATTACTCAAATCCGTTGATAGACTAGTGTAATTCTCAATGATGACTAGCATAAGACTTAATGTCCTTCACCTTCTGACCTAATTACCAGAAATTACTGCAATATCCGTTTGTCCTGTCCATCCTCATGATCATGGAGCACTATATTTGGTTTTTGCACTAATTCTACGTTGGTGAAAGAGTATGGATTCTACAAGAATGTGGTGTTGACACATCATGCTGTCCACCACCTTGAACGATGGAGATGTTATTATGGTCCTACTGTTTGGTGTACCTAATGTACTACCAAAATGATAACATTGAATATTAATAAAACATTTCGGTGTCTTGACTACACTGATTAATACTTCAGGAAAGAGAACTTCAGATTGTCTCACTTGGTGTTGTGCTTCTGTAGAAAGATATGGACTTTCAGTGCAGCTACGTGCAACCTACTGTGCTACAACCATGATGCAATCCTTCCCATTCCTTTCCTAGTTCTTGTAAAATGGTAAAAATATATACAGTTCGTGTGCACTTAATGTCATTTGTTAATATGTTTTGTACTCATTGCGTATACATTTTGTCATTTCTTGATATGTTCTGTACTCAGTGCATATGCACTCTATTTCATTTCATGTTCTGCACTTATATATATATGTATATACTCTGTGACTGTAAACTTAGTTAATTAAGTAGATTATAGAAAAATTTGTTGCTCATGGCAAGTCCAATTGACTCACCATCACTGCCCCCCCCCCCCCCCCCCCCGCCCCAGTGGAGGGTTATGTAAGAGGTCCGAGCAGATGTAATTTCGATGTATTGCTCATGCGCTGCCTGCGATATGTAAGGTATAAGGGAACCTCTGACCATAGAGCAGTGTTGACTGCAGTAGGAACTGTGTAGCGGTAGCAGTAAGTTGTTGCTTGTGAGCAGTCTGCTCTGGTCTGGTCTGGTGTATCGTGTTGGGTGGCCCAGTCGCGGTGCAGCGATGTTGGAGCCTGAGGATTATTGTATAAGGTAAAAAGCAGCCTCGCGCATATGTAGTAATGTTATCTCAAGTCCCATGTAAATGTTTTAAAAATGTCCTAATTATAATCTTTCTCATATAAAGTAATTTTCAACAACCATTCATTTCAATTTAAAGAATTTCCTAATTTCCCCAATCCATGATCATTCCGATTATTGCAAAAGAAAAATCAGTTGCTTCCTTTCGTAAATGACATCTATCGGCCAGCATTGCACAGAGCTGTGCCAGAAAAATTTATTGTAAGAGCAGATATATATGCGTTATCCGGCGACTTCATTGAGGTAAGAATTTTTCTTTTTTATTCAGAACGATCTTTCAGGGCCATGACGCAGCACTGCTGACGTCCAAAATTTACCAGGTTAAATTCACAGTCAATTATTGAAAAGTTATAAGTGAGCGACAATTTAATTGAGAGGTTAGTTACATTGTATTATTACCAGGTTACGGAAATTATTTTGTTGGGACGTTACACTGAATGTGAACGACATAATTATAATTTTTACTGTTGACAAGTTTAGGAATTTTTCTGTTTTGAGGATACACTAAATGTGAATGAAATTTTGTGGGGAGGTTACAGGTTAAATGATGATGGCATCCTCTTGGGTAAAATATTCCAGAGGTAAAATAGTCCCCCATTCGAATCTCCGGGCGGGGACTACTCAGGGGGACGTTGTTATCAGGAGAAAGAAAACTGACGTTCTACGGATCGGAGCGTGGAATGTCAGATCCCTTAATCGGGCAGGTAGGTTAGAAAATTTAAAAAGGGAAATGGATAGGTTAAAGTTAGATATAGTGGGAATAAGTGAAGTTCGGTGGTAGGAGGAACAAGACTTCTGGTCAGGTGACTACAGGGTTATAAACACAAAATCAAATAGGCGTATTGCAGGAGTAGGTTTAATAAAGAATAGGAAAATAGGAGTGCGGGTAAGCTACTACAAACAGCATAGTGAACGCATTATTGTGGCCAAGATAGATACGAAGCCCACGCCTACTGCAGTAGTACAATTTCTATGCCAACTAGCTCCGAAGATGACGAAGAGAGTGATGAAATGTATAATGAGATAAAAGAAATTATTCAGATAGTGAAGGGAAACGAAAATTTAATTGTCATGCGTGACTGGAACTCGATAGTAGGAAAAGGAAGAGAACGAAACGTAGTAGGTCAATATGGAATGGGATTAAGGAATGAAAGAGGAAGCCGCTTGTTAGATTTTTGCACAGAGCATAAGTTAATCATAGCTAACACTTGGTTCAAGAATCATAAAAGACGGTTGTATACATCGAAGAAGCCTGGAGATACCGGAAGGTCTCAGATAGATTATATAATGGTAAGACAGAGATTCAGGAACCAGGTCTTAAACTGTAAGACATTTCCAGGGGCAGGTGTGGACACTGACAACAATCTATGGGTTATGAACTGAAGATTAAAACAGAAGAAACTGCAAAAAGGTGGGATTTCGAGGAGATGGGACCTGGATAAACTGAAAGAACCAGAGGTTTTACAGAGTTTCAGGGAGAGCATTAGGGAACGATTGACAAGCATGGGGAAATAAATACAGTAGAAGAACAATGGGCAGCTTTGAGAGATGAAATAGTGAAGGTAGCTGAGGATCAAGTAGGTAAAAAGACGAGGGCTAGTAGAAATCCTTGGGTGACAGAAGAAATACTGAATTAAATTGATGAAAGGAGAAAATATAACAATGCAGTAAATGAGTCAGGAAAAAAGGAATACAAACGTCTCAAAAATGAGATCGACAGGAAGTGCAAAATGACTAAGCAGGGATGGCTAGAGGACAAATGTAAGGATGTAGAGGCTTATCTCACTAGGGGTAAGATAGATACTGCCTACAGGAATATTAAAGAGACATTTGGAGAAAACAGAACCACTTGCATGAATATCAAGAGCTCAGATGGAAACACAGTTCTAAGCAGAGAAGGGAAAGCAGAAAGATGGAAGGAGTATATAGAGGGTCTATACAAGGGTGATGTTCTTGAGGACAATATTACACAAATGGAAGAGAATGTAGATGAAGATGAGATGGGAGATATGATACTGCGTGAAGAGTTTGACAGAGCAGTGAAAGACCTAAGTCGAAACAAGGCCCCGGGAGTAGACAACATTCCATTAGAACTACTGACAGCCTTGGAAGAGCCAGCCCTGCCAAAACTCTACCATCTAGTGAGCAAGATGTGTGAGACAGGCGAAATAACTTCAGACTTCAAGAAGAATATAATAATTCCAATTCCAAAGAAAGCAGAAGTTGACAGATGTGAAAATTACCGAACTATCAGTTTAACAAGCCACGGCTGCAAAATACTAACATGAATTCTTTACAGATGAATGGAAAAACTGGTAGAAGCCGACCTCGGGGAAGATCAGGTTGGATTCGTAGAAATCTTGGAACAGTTGAGACAATACTGGCCCTACGACTTTTCTTAGAAGATAGATTAAGGAAAGGCAAACCTACATTTCTAGCATTTGTAGACCTAGAGAAAGCTTTTGAAAATGCTGACTGGGATACTCTCTTACAAATTCTGAAGGTGGCAGGGGTAAAATACAGGGAGCGAAACGCTATTTACAATTTGCACAGAAACCAGATGGCAGTTATAAGAGTCGAGGGGTATGAAAGGGAAGCAGTGGTTGTGAAGGGAGTGAGACAGGGTTGTAGCCTACCCCGATGTTATTCAATCTGTATATTCAGCAAGAAGTAAAGGCAAGAAAAGAAAAATGCGGAGGAGGTTCGGCGATGAGATTGTAATTCTGTCAGAACAGCAAACGAACTGGAAGAGCAGCTGAACGGAATGGACAGTGTCTTGAAAGGAGGATATAAGATGAACATCAACAAAAGCAAAACGAGGATAATGGAATGTAGTCGAATTAAGTCGGGTGATGCTCAGGGAATTAGATTACGAAATGAGACAAAGTAGTAAAGGTGTTTTGCTATATGGGGAGCAAAATAACTGATGATGGTCGAAGTAGAGAGGATATAAAATGTAGACTGGCAATGGCAAGGAAGGCGTTTCTGGAGAAGAGAAATTTGTTAATATTGGCTATAGATTTAAGTGTCAGGAAGTCGTTTCTGAAAGTATTTGTATGGAGTGTAGCCATGTATAGAAGTGAAACATGGGCGATAAATAGTTTGGCCAAGAAGAGAATAAAAGCTTTCGAAATGTAATGCTACAGAAGAATGCTGAAGATTAGATGGGTAGATAACGTAACTAATGAGGAGGTACTGAATAGAATTGAGCAGAAGAGGAATTTGTGGCACAACTTGACTAGAAGAAGGGATCGGTTGGTAGGACACGTTCTGAGGCGTCAAGGGATCGCCAATTTAGTATTGGAGGGCAGGGTGGAGGGTAAAAATCGTAGAGGGAGACCAAGAGATGAATACACTAAACAGATTCAGAAGGATGTAGGTTGCAGTAGGTACAGGGAGATGAAGAAGCGGGCACAGGATAGAGTAGCATGGAGAGCTGCGTCAAACCAGTCTCAGGACTGAAGACAACAACATCGCCACAGAAGATGAAACCTGAACAAAACGGGAACCCATTGCGTGGCCCCCTCAACACCTTTCCTCCGAAGAAGACTTTCAAAGCCGCACCCTCAGCCGGTAAAGTGATGGCGATGGTCTTCGGTTACTCTGAAGAGGTTATTTGATGTCCACCCTCAAGGTGCAACGATCAACTCTGAAAGTACGGTGCAACCCTCAAGAAATTTGAGAAACGACTTCACCGTGTTCTTCGACACAAAAATACAAACTAGCTTCCTCTTCTGCACGACAATGCAAGGCCCCACACAAGTCTCTGCACCCGAGAGGAGATCACAAAACTTCAATCGACTGTTCTTCCTCATCCACCCTACAGCATGGATCTCGCACCATCTGTTTGGCCCGATGAATGATGCACTCCGCAGGAAGCAGTACGTGGAAGATAGGGAGGTAATTGATGCACGAAGACATTGGTTCCGACGTCGACCAGTATTGTGGTAGCATGGCAGCGTGTAGCCCCGCAGTAAGGTAGCATAAGACCGTCGCATTGAAACTGAACGGAGACTATGTTGAAAAATTCGGTTTTGCAGCCAAAAGCGAGGGGATAAGATGGACTATTCCTCATACTAATGTTGTTTTCAATGTCAGCTCTCCGCCTTTCTGTCTTTCCTTGTCTCCAAAGAAGATGCTGTGATATGCAAATGATTACCTTTTCAGAGCATTTACACAAGGTTAGCGGCGGTGGCGACACCTACAACGTGCTGACATGAACAAAGTTTCCAACCGATTTCTCATACACAAACAGCAGTTGACCGGCGTTGCCTGGTGAAATGTTGTGATGCCTCGTTTAAGGAGGAGAAATGCGTACCATCACGTTTCCGACTTTGATTTCTCAGGATCTATGCACCCTAGTTGCGTGAAAATGTAATCACATGTCAGTTCTAGTATAATATATTTGTCCAATGAATACCCTTTTATCATCTGCATTTCTTCTTGGTGTAGCAATTTTAATGGGCAGTAGTGTACATACACTGCTGGCCACCGTAAATGCAACAACAAGAAAGACAAGAGGTAGCACAACAAGATTTATTTTGTAGATAACATGTTGACCAAATATCAAATGATTACGTTTACAGACGTCTGTGACATGTGGTTCCTGCCAGAATCAGTAGCCAGAGTAGCCGCCATTGTTGGAGATCACCGCTGCCACACGTCTCGGCATTGAGTCAAAGAGACGTTGGATGTGTTCCTGGGGTACAGCAGCCCAAGCAGCTTCCACACGTTGCCAAAGATCATCTGGTGTGGCAGCTGGGGATGTAATCTGGGTCACTCGTTGAGCAACCATGGACCACATGTTTTCTATCGGCGAAAGATCCGGAGAGCGAGCCGGCCAGGGAAGCAATGCAATCTGGTTATTGACGAAGAACCTTTGGACAATGCGTGCCACGTGTGGTCGTGCATTATCCTGTTGAAATATGGCTGTGGCCGAGCCCTGAAGGTAAGGAAGGACAACTGGCTCCAGCACCTCGGATATGTAGCGCCGGCTATTTAAAGTACCGGCAATGCGTACTAGAGGCGTGCGAGAGTAATATCCAATACCGCCCCATACCATAATACCCGGTGCAAGACCAGTGTGGCGGTGCATAATGCAGCTGTCCAGCATCCTCTCTCCACGGTGTCTCCACACTCGAATCCGACCATCGTGGTGCTGCAGACAGAAGCGTGCCTCGTCAGTAAAGACAACGTCATTCCATTCTGCCGTCCACATCCGTCTGTCATCACACCATTGGCGACGGAGACGTCTGTGGTTCTGCGTCAATGGTAGACGAAGCAATGGACGTCTTGCGGACAGACCACTCTGCTGTAAACGGCGTCGAATGGTACGCACAGACACTGGATGATGCGTTACAGATGCAATGTGCTGTGCTATGGTTCGGGATGTCACTGAGCGATCCGTCACTGCCATGCGCACAATTTGACTATCAGCACGTGCAGTGGTGCACCGAGGTGAATGCGATCGACCACGTCGGTCCATCGTACCCTCCTGCATCCAACGGTCACATATCCGCATTACAGTTGTTTGGTTTCGTCCAACACGACTAGCGATTTCTCTGTATGATAATCCACAATCTCGGTAAGCCACTATCCTTCCTCTGTCGAACTCGGATACTTGATCAAAAGATGTTCGCTGTTGTCTACGAGGCATAACTGATCGTCGTGTGAAACAACCACAAGGTAAACACACGTGCCGAACGTACACTCGTCGAAATCGCCAAGCCTTAAATGGCGCTATGAGGTGGCGCCACAGGCGCGCGTGATGTGCGTCTGCGCTGAAATTCTAATCAGTTGCACATCTCATCGCTGCAAACTCATGGTGTAAATTTCACTTAATTCGGATGCTTCCTTCAGGGTGTTGCATTTACGGTGGCCAGCAGTGTATGTCAGTCAGATACAACTGTGGCAGTAACATCATCCGAACATCACAGACATTGTACAACGTGACAACTAATCGTGGAGACATATTGTGGACTTCTCTTTTAGGTGTAGGTGGTACGACTTGACCTGTTAGGAGTATAGTTGTCGTTGCTTTTCTGTCATACAGCTCCTGTAAGCTACCGTCTGTAGTAAATGGATTCTCAAGTTCGTGTGGTCCACGAAATTACTGGCCCCTTAAATTTATTGCCGGGTATTAATAATTTCTTGTCGAATATTTTGACGAACCAATAAAAAACTACTACAGAAGGTACCTGTACCGGTCTTACTAGGCAATATATATAGCTTTTGTGGTGTCACCGCCAG
Organism: Schistocerca nitens; assembly: GCF_023898315.1. Classification (NCBI taxonomy): domain Eukaryota; kingdom Metazoa; phylum Arthropoda; class Insecta; order Orthoptera; family Acrididae; genus Schistocerca; species Schistocerca nitens. The sequence goes on along the minus strand of NC_064621.1, from coordinate 80,430,595 downwards.
ACACCACACTTGCTAGGTGGTAGCTTTAAATCGGCCGCGGTCCATTAGTACATGTCGGACCCGCGTGTCGCCACTGGCAGTGATCGCAGACCGAGCGCCACCACACGGCAGGTCTCGAGAGACGGACTAGCACTCGCCCCAGTTGTACGACGACGTTGCTAGCGACTACACTGACGAAGCCTTTCTCTCATTTGCCGAGAGACAGTTAGAATAGCCTTCAGCTAAGTCCATGGCTACGACCTAGCAAGGCGCCATTAGCCTTAGATAGCTTGTATCTAAAGAGGCTCACTTGTATCGCCACAATCTCCAGATGTCTCATCAAGAACGATGTATACAAAGGATGGATTAAAAGTTAAGTACTCAAGAAGCTACGTACTTTTCTTTATAGCATTCATTACGTATCCTGTTTCAGACCTCACTCCATCCTTCGTGAGTTAGCGCGTGCATCTTGGCCGCCTCTTTCAATTAGTGTGCGTAGTGTCGGCAAGTCTGCCGACACTACAGCTTTCTTTTTCTTAATTTCGTGACCCGGAATTCGACAGAGGTACTGATTTTGACCTGTTCTCTATGATGAGGGGGCAAATAATTACCAAAAGATATGGCTTAAGAGATATTTATTCAGCATCAATGGCGTTGAAAGTACTGGACTTATTTCTGTTGCAATGAACATGATCATAATTGGTCTCGCTAGTTAACATCGTTCAGTTCCGCCACGTAATTACAGAATGGGAGACTGGAGCGCAGACCTGACTTCAACGTAATTTTCTACAAACATACAATTACACCGAAACCAATGCTTATTGTATTAAAATGCTGTTGGGCACGCAAAACAAGTTGAGGAAAGACGCTACAAGTGAACTAGGTCAGGACGGAAGAGAATCTCAGAAGTCGTTGTCAAGTCAAACGGCATTAAAATCAGATCCTTTGCTAAAGGTACGAGCTTAAACCGTGTATATTCCGTAATGCACAACTGTAACAACTATAACGGCTTCTGACATCAAATGTAACAGTTGTGATACTAAATGTGACACTTCTGTCACTAAATGTAACTGGGTTTTCTCTTTTGATGCAAGTCAATTGTCAGGATGAGCATTCTAAAGCATTCTGTCAGGGTGAAAATATTAAATAAATTAACTTTTCTCTCTTAACAACATGTGGGCAGGGTGGGTTCTTCCTTGGCTCGGGTATGAGGTCGAATGAAACATCATTTTTACATAAGATAACTTTTATTGAAGATTTGTACAACTGTATCTTACGGGATGTTCTGGTTCGGAGAGCGGCAGCTGTGTCGTTTGTGAAGTCTTCTGCTGCGGCAGCGGCGGCGGCAGCGGCGGCGGCGGCGTCTGATTACGCGTAGCGGTGTGTATCTCGTGTCGCTGTCTCGCCCAGTTGACTGGAGACGCGCAGCGCGAGGTGGCCCGTTTAATTATTGCGAGCGAAATCGTGCATCGGATGATATCTTGGGTGTCACGTCCCAGTGGTTCTCTTCTCTAAGCGGCCGCGTGTGTTCTGCGTCGGCCAGCGGAGCGGTGCGGCGGGGGAAGGCCAGTGTGGCGGACTCGAACCACGGACTCCCGCTTGCCAGTCTTCGGCTGTCAGGTCTTCATCCCAGCTCACAGGTGACTACTGATGTGAGGCCGTCTCCTTCCCGTCCTCACGAGTCACCCGGGTATGTAAAAACCAGACTTCAAATACCTTTTAACTTCTGTCTTCTGGCGCCGCGGCTGCTGCTTGCTATTCCATTACAGCGGCGGACTTGGTGCGTCTGTGCATGATGCAGTCTCTTCTTGCATGACGGTCTTCAGCACCGAAACTGACTGAAAACTTCTTCGTCTTCTTCGTCTCTTCTCTCCGTCTCCGTCTTCGTCTCCGTCTCCGTCTCCGTCTTCATCTGACTTTATCCCTCTGGCCCACTGCGTCTCGCGTATTTATTCACTTCATTTTACTGGAGGTGAACGACTTCACGGTCATTGCCTCGTCTGTCACGTTGAAAAGCTTCTCGAAGAATCTTCTTAACGTCGGTCGTTGGCTCTTGGAATGTAGGTGAGGGCTTTTGATCCCATGTGACGACTGAGAAACACGTGAGCCGGTCATTGCCTCTTCTGTCACGTTGAATAGCTTCTCGAAGAATCTTCTTTACGTCGGTCATTGGCTCTTGGGATGTAGGCGAGGGCCTTTGCTCACATACGACAACTGAGAAACACGTGAGCCGGTCGGGCGATGCCCTGACGGCTGAATCGACAGCGCCCGCTTATGTGGAAGTTGCTGACTTCACGGTCATTGTCTCTTCTGTTCTGCTGTTCGGCCCGCTGCTTGCGAGTATGTAACTCTCTAAACTAAACCAAGTTTTTCATTTATATCCTAATTTCTAGTTCACTTTGATTTCACTGATTTATTTACTTAAGTACCACTCAACATTCCTCCACCCTTCGGAGAAATTCGCCCTCGAATTTACCACTCAACATTCCTCCACTCTTCACACAGCAAAAGCACTAACATAAGCAATGAAGACTCTCGACTTAGAAGATTACACACGTTTCACATTAAGTATGTTGAAAATACTTTAGCACTTTACTAAAGCACTGTACGCTCATGAATCACATAGTTCACACATAAATGGTTATAATAAGTGTAACAAATCTTGATGACAATGAATAAACAAAAAATAGATTATTCACTTAGAAAGTAACATAGCAACACCTGTTTAATGTACCCTATAATAATGCAAGAATATCTATTCTACAGTATTGTTTATTTTAACATGAGACTGTTTAATAAAGAATGAAGTACAATAAACAAAATTAATACACTAGTGCTGAAAAGTAACTACTGAAGTACACCAGTTAAGAGTGTGGTATCCAGTTAACAGGGATTTGATGAAGTGGTATATTATTATTTGGCTTATTTTTTCGTCTTAGATAAAAGAAAACTGTACAAAGTAGAAACACCAACACAAAGGTTCCAGATATACCCGTTACTAAATTTATACTTTTACTTTTGTTTTCACTTTTTAACTTTAAAACATGTAGCATCATAACATTGCCATCAATTTTGCCTTGCTGTGAGTTTATGAACATATCTAATGGCTTCAGAAGGGAACTGTCAAGGGAGTCATTGACGTAGGATAGGTTTTATGTAGGAAATGCTTGCATGGCGTTTTCTGAAAAAAGCAAACAACATGGTTATGAACCTACCAACCTAGTAAAAACAAAAACAAAGAAAAGAAGGAATACATTGTTAACTACAAGATCTACATGTCTCTACGTCCAACTTTTCTTTCTTAAAAAATAAACCATTATCATTTATTAATTATTTACATATGTATACTACAGTCTACTAAGATTCAACTAGGACATTCGCACTCTTGGTCGAAGATTGTATGGTGCCATGTCTGTATGTTGTGCTGGCGTGGCCACTCTTTTTCCTTTACGGGAACTTCCTCCACCCTTCGGAAAAGCAGACACTATTGTGGAAGGAATTACATCTGGAGCGCCCTTAAAAGGTTTTAAACGACTTGCATGGACAATGGTAGTTCGGGTGGGCAGTTGCAATTTAACGTTGACTGGTGACGTGATCTCAATAATTTGATAAGGACCTCTGTAGTTTGTTACAAATTTCTTCGTTTTTCCTCTCGCAATATAAGGAGTTGAAAGCATAACCCACTGACCGATTTTGTAATTTGGATATTTACCTTGGGCATTGCCTAATCTTTCCTGTCGTTCCAAAGCCTTTGTATTAGATTTTTGAACCTTTTTCCATACATCCTTCATCATTCGACTGAAATCTCTTACTGTTTCTCCGACTTTTCCGTTTTTCTGCCTGATTACATCAAAAGGGGACGGCATTTTTCTGCCATAGACCACTTCATAAGGTGACATGCCAGTTGCTTCATGCGTTTTGGCGTTGTATACCGACACGATTATTGGTAAATACGTATCCCAATTAGAATGTTGTTCGTTAATATAATAACTAAGCATCTTGCCAATTGTCCAATGAACTCTTTCTGTGCGCCCGTTGCACTGAGGGTGTAACGGAGTTGTGCGTAATTTACGTATTTTTTGTAAGTGGCATAGCTGTTTCATTAGTTCAGACATAAAATTAGATCCCTGATCTGTGATAATAGCTTCAGGTACGCCAAATTTAAGTATCCAGTTGTTAACTAAAGCTTGGGCAACTGTATTTGCTTGCTGATCTGGGAGACTCACCATAGCTAGATAGCGTGAAAAGTGATCTATAATTGTAAGAACGTACTTATTACCAGCCGGTGTTTTATGAAATGGCCCGTAGAGATCCAGTCCACAGATTTGAAACGGACATGAAGCCTCGGGGAGCCTCTGTAAGGGTATTTTTGAACGAGAAAGTTCAGCTCGTTGTGCGCACGCAATGCAATTACGAACGTACTGCGCAACATCCTGCTTTCTGGTTTGCCACCAAAATCGCTCTGCTACACGTCTTTCGGTTGTCCGCTGTCCACCGTGTCCTGCAAGGATATGATCGTGGGCCTCTGCCATTATTTCTTGTCTAAGGTGTTGGGGAACAACAATTCGCAGTCCAAGTTTTGTTTTACGGCATAATACACCATCTTCAAAGCAAAATTGTTTTTGAGTTGCGTATTTTTTGCATTCTGTATCCTCATCTTGTGCCTTTCTCCAGTCCTCAGTATCTCTGCCTGTTGCTTCCAGAAGTGCTATTTTCCGACTTAGACAATCTGCATTCGTGTGTTTTTTGCCTGGTTTATGGATAACTTCGAAATCCATTTCGGAAAGACATAGGGCCCAACGCGTGAGACGATTAGATGGATCCTTTAATCCAAGCAACCATTTTAAAGCTGCATGGTCTGTAATAACCTTGAATTTCCTGCCATACAAGTAGCATTTAAAGTATTTGATACCATAAATAACACTTAACAATTCTTTCTCCGTTGTGGAATAATTTCTTTCTGCTGTTGTTAGTTGTCTCGAAGCGTAGGCTATGGGGTGTTCCGCGCCATTAATATTCTGACTCAAAACAACTCCTACTGAATGACCACTTGCGTCACAGGATAAAATAAATTCTTTATTATAATCTGGGTAGGCTAATACTGGACTGTGTGTTAACTTATCTTTAAGGGTTTGAAATGCTGATTCACAATCTTCCGACCAATGAAATTTTGCACCCTTTTTCAATAATTGGGTTAAGGGTCGGGCAATTTCAGCAAAATTTTGAACATATTTTCGGTAATACGATGCGAGACCAATGAAACTTTGTACTTCCTTAACGCGTTGTGGTGTTGGGAAGTCCTTAACTGCCGAAATTAATCGAGGATCTGTTTTAATTCCTTTTTCACTAATTACATGCCCTAGGTATGTAACCTCTGTCAATGCAAAACTACATTTTTCCATATTTAATGTTAATTTAGCTTTTCTAAGTCTCTGAAAAACATTACGCAGACGCACAGCATGTTCATTAATGTCTCTGGAGAATACAATAATATCGTCTAGATATACACAACATTGTTGAGTTTTGAGTCCTCGCAATACTCCATCGAGTAGTCTTTGAAAAGTTGCTGGTGCATTTTTCAAACCGAAAGGCATTCTTTTAAATTGCCAGTGGCCTCCAGGGGTAGAAAATGCTGTTTTATGCCTATCTTCAGGAGCAACTTCCAATTGATGATATCCGCTACGTAGATCGATTGTTGAAAAGTATTTACTGTTACCCAAACTGTCAATGATATCTGTAATGTTTGGAAGAGGATAAACATCTGAGATAGTTTGTTTGTTAAGGTGTCTGTAGTCACAACAAAATCTATATCGTTTCGTACCGTCGGGAGAGTTCTTTGGAATAATTACAATATTTGAATTATAAGGCGAATCAGAATATTCTATAATTCCATCTTTTAGATGCTGTTCTATAAATTCATCCAGTACTGGCTGTAAGTGATGCGGAACTCTATAAGGCTTCCTATAAACTGGGGGGCTATTTCCTGTTGGGATCCTATGCTGTGTGAGATTTGTTGCTGGCAGTGGACCTTCTGCATTAAATAAATCTTGAAACTCAACTAAAACTGCTTCTATCGTGTCTCTATCATTTCCTTTCAAATGCTCAATCTTCTGGCGTAATGCGGTTTTATAGGCGTCTGGTTTCTGACCATCGTTAATATCTGACCAAATGAAATCTTCTTCTTCAAAAGTACTGACTGTAGCTACTAATATTCCCTTATGCAACTCTTTGTCCTCCACTCCGAAATTGTCAATATGTACCGGTACTTTTCTTTCGCCCTCAACGTCTTGAACCCGTACAACACTTCTACGTACAAAACAATGTGATACATCTAATTCCTCATTTTCCTCTAAAGGCTCTATTAGACATACTGTATCTGTAGGTACTTCGGGGTCAACGGTCATCCAGAAAAGTTTTCCTGAGCCAGATGGTATCTGATCCCGCGAATCAACCTTCAAGGACGTTGCACGCAGTATAGTTGATTTCGCCTTCCGGTTGGGGGAATCTTGCGGCAGCGGGCCCTTTGCAGCGGTGTCACCTAGCTGAAACACTATTCCGCTAAGTTCTACAGTTTGCTGTCTGAGGTCGATTTTAGCGTGATGTTTATTCAGGAAATCCAGTCCTAGGATCGCGTCGTACCCGTCAGTTACCTTTGTTACCACTTCTACATCTTCTTGAAATTGTACACCGTGAATATAGAAAATCAATGATGTACATCCTAATGACTTCACTGTACCTCCTCCTACTCCACTCAATCTATACCTTGGAGGGTCATATTTCTTTTCTCCAATACATTCATTACTTACTATTGATACGTTTGCGCCTGTATCCACTAGTATCCTTGCCTCTTTATCCTGTATGGTAGCAGATAACCAGCATTCCGCCTTCACATTCGCCTTAATGGCATGAAATTTTATTGGGAACGCCTGGCGGCGGTTCCGACATTCCCGTTGGAGTTTAACTGATTTCCATTTCCAAAAACTTTCTTAGACCTGCATTCCTTGAATGTGTGACCTATTCTTTGACAATTTGTGCATTGAGGTTGTCTGCAGTTTTTTGCTATATGACCCTGTCGATCGCACCTAAAACATCGTACTCCTGCTGAAAATACATTTCGCTTCTCCTTGTATCTGGTGGCAATGTCAATTTCTTCAAAAGCCATCGCCACAGATACAGCTTCTGCTAAATTTTTAGGAAACTCTGCTCTGACACGACGGGACGTTTCAAGAGGTAACCCACGTAAAAATGTATCCAGAGCTCTATTTTCTGCCTCTTGTAAAATAACTTTATTTGCTTCATCACTAGTTGTCAACTGATAGGTGTTAATATTAACTTTTCTAATCCTATCTACAAAGCTTTCTAACGACTCGTTTTGCCTCTGAGTGATAGTGTTTAACTGTTCCTATAAAATCTACACCTGTTCTGTTTTTGAAAACGTTTAAGCAGTCCTTTCTTCAATTCCTCAAATGTTGGAGCATTCCGTAACTCTTCATGGTATAAGACGTGTGCTTTAGCCTCTCCTGTCAATCTTAACTTTGTCATTTGTAAGAGCTGTTCATCTGACAATGATCCTAACTTTGCAGCTGCTACTAAATCATCAAAAAAGGCTGTTATGTCCTCGCCAGGTTTACCTGAAAAAGGAGTTACCAAGGCTGCTGCTGAGGAATCTAGGGTGGGAGGGATTGCACTGGTTTGCCTAACGTCACTCAACTGTTTAAATAATGCATTATTATCACTTTTAAGCTGCTCTATCTGATTAACTAAGCTCTGAATAGCTTCCTCAGTAGAAACCGCTTGTGGTGCTGACTCTGACTTTGTACGATTTCGTGTCATCATTTTACAAACTATTAGTTACACAATATTACCACACTGAATGAAAAAGATGTTTAAATATTTTCGACAAACTCTTAAAATAATGAGAGAAAATACACTTCTAAATAAAGAAAATATTACGACTGCTATGCAAACCTCTATCCTTTCACACATTAAACAATACTAACTGTGGACCTTTAGTGACTGTCATTCACACCTCATATTGAGCCAAGGGTTTTTTCTCTGACACCAAATGTAACAACTATAACGGCTTCTGACATCAAATGTAACAGTTGTGATACTAAATGTGACACTTCTGTCACTAAATGTAACTGGGTTTTCTCTTTTGATGCAAGTCAATTGTCAGGATGAGCATTCTAAAGCATTCTGTCAGGGTGAAAATATTAAATAAATTAACTTTTCTCTCTTAACAACATGTGGGCAGGGTGGGTTCTTCCTTGGCTCGGGTATGAGGTCGAATGAAACATCATTTTTACATAAGATAACTTTTATTGAAGATTTGTACAACTGTATCTTACGGGATGTTTTGGTTCGGAGAGCGGCAGCTGTGTCGTTTGTGAAGTCTTCTGCTGCGGCAGCGGCGGCGGCGGCGGCGGCGGCGGCGTCTGATTACGCGTAGCGGTGTGTATCTCGTGTCGCTGTCTCGCCCAGTTGACTGGAGACGCGCAGCGCGAGGTGGCCCGTTTAATTATTGCGAGCGAAATCGTGCCTCGGATGATATCTTGGGTGTCGCGTCCCAGTGGTTCTCTTCTCTAAGCGGCCGCGTGTGTTCTGCGTCGGCCAGCGGAGCGGTGCGGCGGGGGAAGGCCAGTGTGGCGGACTCGAACCACGGACTCCCGCTTGCCAGTCTTCGGCTGTCAGGTCTTCATCCCAGCTCACAGGTGACTACTGATGTGAGGCCGTCTCCTTCCCGTCCTCACGAGTCACCCGGGTATGTAAAAACCAGACTTCAAATACCTTTTAACTTCTGTCTTCTGGCGCCGCGGCTGCTGCTTGCTATTCCATTACAGCGGCGGACTTGGTGCGTCTGTGCATGATGCAGTCTCTTCTTGCATGACGGTCTTCAGCACCGAAACTGACTGAAAACTTCTTCGTCTTCTTCGTCTCTTCTCTCCGTCTCCGTCTTCGTCTCCGTCTCCGTCTCCGTCTCCGTCTTCATCTGACTTTATCCCTCTGGCCCACTGCGTCTCGCGTATTTATTCACTTCATTTTACTGGAGGTGAACGACTTCACGGTCATTGCCTCGTCTGTCACGTTGAAAAGCTTCTCGAAGAATCTTCTTAACGTCGGTCGTTGGCTCTTGGAATGTAGGTGAGGGCTTTTGATCCCATGTGACGACTGAGAAACACGTGAGCCGGTCATTGCCTCTTCTGTCACGTTGAATAGCTTCTCGAAGAATCTTCTTTACGTCGGTCATTGGCTCTTGGGATGTAGGCGAGGGCCTTTGCTCACATACGACAACTGAGAAACACGTGAGCCGGTCGGGCGATGCCCTGACGGCTGAATCGACAGCGCCCGCTTATGTGGAAGTTGCTGACTTCACGGTCATTGTCTCTTCTGTTCTGCTGTTCGGCCCGCTGCTTGCGAGTATGTAACTCTCTAAACTAAACCAAGTTTTCCATTTATATCCTAATTTCTAGTTCACTTTGATTTCACTGATTTATTTACTTAAGTACCACTCAACATAACAGTGCCAACAAATCAAATAGTTATGGGCGAGCACACGAAACATTATCAATACACACTTGGCCAAGTTTCAGTGAGCAACAAAAATCCAGAAAAATACGGAAACACAAGATTATGCTTTCGCTATTTACACTCACGCAGTTATCCATCGTTTACAATACATTTTCAGTCCGAAACTACACAGTCAATATGGCGGCTGCTCCTACCTGCCACGTGGCGCGAAAACAAGTCCACAAAGCAACACATAGAAACTAAATAAAAGTCCCCTAAAATATTACTGAAAATTTAAGAGCAGATTAAAACACATTTAATGAGGGGATTTCCGTTAAGCGGAGAGCAATAATAATGACAGTGAGCTTAAGGCCCATGTCCAAAGTCCAAACGTAAAGTTCAGCTGAAATGTGAATAAACTGTGAAAATAAACTCCCTTATGGGGGATTAGTGGTCGTCATGCATCTGATTGCAACAAGTGGACTTCATTACTGAACAGATTTCACAAGTCTAATACCTTTGTTACTTTACCATATCGAGAGCTACGTCTCCATGTCTGTTCAGTTCCGGGTCCCAGGAGCAAGAGATGACTGGACACCTCTCCTAACCGAACTTCGTTCATAAGGTGGTGGGGGAAGATTCGCCAACCTAACAGAGCCGAACTGCGAGACTTCGCGATCTCTTTGACCTGACTTGCCCACCATGTTTGCTAAACTTGGTCACTTTTAGGGGGTTGGTACTATCTTGCCACAGGACCATTTTACACAGGCACAATTACGACCTTTGACCAAACTTTCTGCTAAATCATGAACTATCTCAATCGCACAAACCAGGTCGCATGAAGAAATGGCAACTAGGAAATGTGGCACACATAAAATGAATGAATGACTGAATAAATAAATAAATAAACACTTGGTCCATTCTCTTCTGTATGTTACCCTAGTAATTACTTCTGCTGAAAAAAAAGCACTCACAATAGTTCTCACGTGCCAGGATTTATTGAAGAAAATATGGAACGGGACAGCAAGTTCTGTTTCAAGTGGAGGCCAGGAAAGACAGTGTCAACCACTGCGGAACATCGTTTAAAGGAAGACCACGAATATAAAGTAGACTGTGAAGATTTACCAGCTGTTGAGAGAAAGGAAATATGACACTACTGGAAATACTTGAAGACAATGAACATACGACACAGAATGCCAGTTTAGTTTCAAGTGGCCAAACACAGTTCCATTCTTCCCCTGTGTTAAAGTAAGTTTTAAGTTATGCAAAAATTACCATACAATTGCAAATTCAGCTTAACTTTTACGTCTGCTAAATGTAATGGTTTCCGCAAAATACCTCATTTTTCTTTTTAATTAAATGTAGCGATTCTAAGTGACATGAAAAGATGTAAGCTTGTAAGGGGTTCATTAGTATCCGCTAGCGCACTTGAGCAGATGTAATTTCGATGGATCGCTCACGCGCTGCCTGCGATATGGAATATCTATGCTACAATAGAATCGCAGGTCAGAGCAGTGTTGGCAGTAGAGATGGGCAAACTGAAACACTTAACTGTTTCGAAACAAATGAAACAGTACAATGTAATGTTTCGATACTCTGTTTCGAAACAGTGAAACAGTTTGTGTTTTGTAATCTAATAAACCTACACATTTTATCATCTTGAATGTCTACTGTCTAAGTATGTCTATATAAACACAAATGAGGTGCGAGAGCGCTAATAATTTCGCAGAAAGTATGAAACTAACACTTGGGCGTCTTGGCAGCTTCGTATTTCCTGCAGCAAATGCGCTGATTTCGTGTTGTGTGACTTTCATACTTTTCAACTGGCTGAGGACAGCCACAGCTGAAGACAGAAGAACCACCACGAATAGAACTGGAGTTAGGAGCAAACTGCAGAAACAACGGATATGCTACTGGGATTCCCACATTCGGTTAGTATGGGTAATATACCCATCCTGCTAATTTCCATGCACACAAAGGGAATCATTTTGGATAATAGGCACAGTGACTACAGACTCACAAATAACGCCAAATAATTCGAATAAATAACAAAATAGAACAGAAAAAAATTTTGTCTTTCAAGGTGTTTCGAACCGTTACTATAAAGCCACCATGTTTCCCAGCCCTTCTCGTTCACCATTACACTATCAGTGATATGTAAACAGATTTCTTGCAATTACACCTAGATCAAATTTATTTGTATGTCTAATAACTGTCACTCTACGCCTTTTTTTATTTAAAATGTTGTAGGCTTGCTTGCGTTTCTTAATACGATTACTGTACATGAAAAGAGAAGCGTATGTTATAAAAAATAGTGTAATTTAATCGAATGATTTTCACATATTTATTATTTTGAATGTGAATAGTATGCGTTGTTTTATTGTTTGGTTAGTGTTTATAAAGCAGATGTTACGCCATTTCGGAATAGGACAGTCAGCTAAAAACGAAGCTTTATTTTCGCATATCTTAAGCTTCATGCTAATGCTTGTCAAAAAGATTTCGACCCTCTTGAAAGTGTTTCATGAAGTGTTATGTTGTGTTTCAGAATCTGTGCCGAGCCCGAATCTCGTACGACACTGAGCGGAATGAAACATCACTGTTTCGATACAATTAGTCCGTTCCAAGCGCACGTGGACTGAAACAGCCTTATTTTGAAACAACGATACAGTTTCTGTGTCTGGCTCGAGATCGAATCTGGTGCGGTTATCCGAGACAGGGGTGGAATGAAACACAACTGTTTCGAAACAGTGAACCACAGCCGTTCCGAAACACTGAAACAGTTCCACGTTTCGATACACTGTATGGAAACATAGAAGCTCTAGTTGGCAGTAAGTCGACTTTAGTAGCTCGCAAAGAGCAGTCGTGTTTTGTAGCTCGCACAGAGCACTCGAGTTATGGAGTTCGGACAGGGCAGTGCAGCGGTTGACTTGTGGTGGGCCCGTCGTGCAGAACGATGCAGTGCCTGAGCCATGTAGTCCAAGAAATATTTCAATAATAAGTTTTGCTCTGAAGAAAACTTTTGCCAGTCATTTATCTGAATTTAAAGATTTTACGAATTTTTCCTGTGCATACACATGTTGATTAAGCAAAAGGAAATCAGTTGTTTTCCTACAAATGAAAATCTAGTGGTCAGCATTGCACTGGGCTGTGCCAAAAATTTCTTATAGGAGCAGATATATAGATAGCGTTATCCGGCGACATCTTTGTGAGGTAAGAATTTTTCAGTTTATTCAGGATGATTTCACAGGGCCATGACGCAGCGCTGCTGACGTCAAAACTTATTAATCTCGATATGCAGTCAGTCTTTAATGGAAGGTCACGTTAAAAACCTGAAATTTTATTATTGGAAAGAAATTTTTTTATTGGGAACTTAAACGAGATTTTTTTCTGTTGGGAGGTTACACTAAATGTGAATATTCAATTTTTTTTTTATACAGGTTGTTACAAAAAGGTATGGCCAAACTTTCAGGAAACATTCCTCACACACAAAGAAAGAAAATATGTTACTTGGACATGTGTCCGGAAAAGTTTACTTTCCGTGTTAGGGCTCATTTTATTACTTCTCTTCAAATCACATTAATCATGGAATGTAAACACACAGCAACAGAACGTACCAGCGTGACTTCAAACACTTTGTTACAGTAAATGTTCAAAATGTCCTCCGTTAGCGAGGATACAAGCATCCACCCTCCGTCGCATGGAATCCCTGATGCGCTGATGCAGCCCTGGAGAATGGCGTATTGTATCACAGCCGTTCACAAAACGAGCACGAAGAGTCCCTACATTTGGTACCGGGGTTGCGTAGACAAGAGCTTTCAAATGCCCCCATAAATGAAAGGTTGTGGTCACGAGAGCGTGGAGGCCATGGAATTGGTCCGCCTCTACCAATCCATCGGTCACCAAATCTGTTGTTGAGAAGCGTACGAACACTTCGACCGAAATGTGCAGGAGCTCCATCGTGCATGAACCACATGTTGTGTCGTACTTTTAAAGGCACATGTTCTAGCAGCACAGGTAGAGTATCCCGTATGAAATCATGGCGGTGAATCGAGGAAGTACAGTACATACTGACGAAACTAAAATGAGCTCTAACATGGAAATTAAGCGTTTCCGGACACATGTCCACATAACATCTTTTCTTTATTTGAGTGTGAGGAATGTTTCCTGAAAGTTTGGCCGTACCTTTTTGTAACACCCAGCATATATGGGAAGGTTACAAGCGCCCGTAAACATGTTATGTGTAACTCGCATGTCACTTTATCTTTGTTTACGAACTTTCGAAAGCGGTATCATTGCAGTCAGCTGTGCGCCTCGACCGCGCCATGTACGAGCGATTTGCCAATTAATTTCAGCCTCTGTTAGTAACGCCAATGCGTCGAGATGATATGCTGTGGAAAAGGAACTGTGATACGTTATACGAGTATTTAGCATCAGTTGAATTTGCTCTCCGCATCTCCTATAATCCTTGCAAATTAAATAAAAATAGAAAAAATGGAATCCCAATATATCTAACTTGTTTTCAAACGCTTTTGTTGGAAACTGTACTTTGCGAAAAATGGTTCAAATGGCTCTGAGCACTTAATTTCTGAGGTCATCAGTCCCCTAGAACTTAGAACTATTTAAACCTAACCTAAGGACATCACACACATCCATGCCCGGGGCAGGATTCGAACCTGCGACCGTAGCGGTCGCACGGTTGCAGACTGTAGCGCCTAGAGCCACTCGGCCGCTCCGGCCGGCTGTACTTTGCGTTCCAGGATATATTTTTCAGTGACGTTAAGTGGGTTGTGTACATCTTTCCAGATGATAACAATTCATTTTTCATTTATTAGCCCTCAGTCCCTTTTTCGTTCATTAGTCTTGTAGTTTAACTGTATGACAATGGCTTTACAATATCGATGTGTCTATCGAAATATAACAGTAGCAATGCTAATTTCAATAACGCTTGATGTAAACAGCTTTTAATAATGCGTGAAGTTGTTTTACAAATGTCTCAAAATCTCCAGATGGAGCCCAGTATATCCTGACTGTTAGTATTAACTTCCAGTGAATTTCTACATCCACAATAGCAGCATCAAAATGCTAATCACTGCAAAATCCGATGATGTCAATGTTTTTCTATTTGTATTCCTTCTAAATATAATTACGATCTCTAGCTTCAACTTCTACAGATTCTAACGTAAAATTCTAACTTAACGTGAAGCGCAACAAAACTACACACAGACGTTAATAACTATTTAAAGAAATAGACAAGCGAGCACAGCCAGGCATCCAGATCGTCACACATCACTGTCAAGAAGACAGGCTTGCATATTGCTTTCAGAAATTACAAGCTCTCCATTAGATTTCCAGGGATTTTCATGCGATTTGCCCACAGATGTGCGATGTATGAAGCTATCGCATGCCCATGCGATGTCTCGCTGCGATCCGTCGCTCGTATGTGGGACCTCGGAGAGGCTCCGTGGTGGGACAATGTCTAGGGCCAGCGGGACATTGCCCAGTGATTCACGGCTATCTCTTACATTGTAAGGAGTCACCAGTGTGTCAACAATGAGCATCAGAGCTGTCGATACGACATATTTTCATTCCACGACTTGTGGGTGGACCTGGGTGCCGTGCTGGCTACTTTGGTTGATTATGAGGCGACTGTGATTCGTGTTTTAAGGTTTGTTATGATGTCAGGAACTCTTCCCAAAATATTAGGTGAGTAGTAAGTGGGTATGTGGAGCGTACTTCGCATGTTTTTAATGATTTTCCTCTTTTTACATATTTATTGTATTATGTTACGTAATTAGTTTAATTAATGCGTAAAAATGTTGTGCATTAAAAACACGCCAGATGCGCTCAACTTACCTACTTATTACTATGTATACAAATCCAGGCCAATTTTGAGTGCATTAAAAAATTAAAATCCAATAAAATTTTAGTTACAAATAATGTGTATTTTGACTGCACTACAGTTAATTTAAAAAATAATTCTGGTGTATCAAATCTAATGTTGGATGATCATCCAACACTGAAATACCGTAAATTAAAATGGTTAATACACATAAAGTACTCATATTTTTATAAATTACATGTGTTAAAATAAAATGAAATATTTACTGATATTAATTTAGGCCATTGGTTTAGTTATATTTAGTTACTGTCAATGTAGGGTGTATCAAAACGAATAATCCGATTTGGCACGTCTATATTTATGAAACTAATAAACATATACAATGAATTTAGTTTTTGATGAACGGTAAACTCAAAAAGTTTTTTTCATAGCTTTACGTAGGTCTTCAATATGCTCCCCTGTTCTCACACTGCAACGAGCATGTCTTGAGTTAAAGCTTCCACAGCTGCTGTTATGCAATGTCTCAGTTCATTTATTGTTGCTGGGAACGCAGGCAAATAAACAGTTTTTTATAAACCCCACAAGCAATAATCACACAGAGACAGGTCCGGTGCCTCGGAGGCCAGGAATGTAAGGCTGAATCATTTGGTCCAGTTTGAGCGATCCATCATTCAGTAATCCTTTGATTTACAAATTCCCGCACTTCCAGATACCAGTGTGGTGGTGCCCCATACTGTTCGCAAATGAAGTGGTTCGAATCAGTCTCCGACCGTGGGAAAAGAAAATTCTGAAGCATAATGAGATACGTGCAGATACAGTGTTCTCGGCAAAGAAAAGTGGACTATATACTTTTTCTCATGGACCTGCAAAAAAAAAAAAAAAAAAAAAAAAAAAAAAAAAAATTAAATTTTGGAGAGTCTCTCTTATGTTATACAACTTCATGCGATTGTTCCGTACCCCATATTCTCACATTATGATGGGTCACCTTTGCAGTTAAATGGAATGTTGCCTCGTCACTAAACACTGAGTGTGGAAGAAAGCTGTCATCCTTCACCTTGCCAAGGTATTTAATTAATCTGTAAAAATAATTATGTATTAAAAACGTGACAAGTGTTCACAATATATCTACTTACCTCTTAGGTGTGTAATTTTATTGGCAGTAAACTGGCCCTCTCTTAAATGTGTATGTACTGGTTGTAGCATGTTGTTTTACATGTTTCTTATTACAGCTAGTGGATGATAGCAGTTAAGAAACTTTATTTGAAAGAACCAGTAAACTAGATGGCATGACCCTGTAAGCTGAGTTATTACTATCCCCACTTATAGGCACAGATTCTCTAATCACACGTGTGAATGACCAGTTAACGTACCCGACTGCATTTTAATATATTCATATAAGATTCATGGCTTCTGCTTTTCTTTGGGATCACTCACAGGTTTATGAATTATAATAACCTGGATTTAACAAAATTGCTTACAATGCCCACTATCAGTGAACAATCCAAAATGAATTTCACTATAAAATATTTTCTTACATTAACCAAGAGCTCTGCATTATTACACGTTTGTCGTAAAAATCTCTTCATTCATTTCTATCCTCCATCGAACCTGAAATTATTCCTGCAGTCGGAACATATATTGCACAGTTATACATCAATGCATCAACAGTAAAATCCCCTCCGATGATCGCCACTTTAGGTTGAGGACTCAAAGACGACCAGATGACAACTCGATCCAAACCCGACGAGAACTCGATACGACTAGATGAGGACTTCATACTACACTACTGGTCATTAAAATTGCTACACCAAGAAGATATGCAGATGATAAATGGGTATTCTTTGGACAAATATATTATACTAGAACTGACATGTGATTACATTTTCACGCAATTTGGGTGCATACATCCTGAGAAATCAGTACCCAGAAAAACCACCTCCGGCCGTAATAACGGCCTTGATACACCTGGGCATTGAGTCAAGCAGAGCTTGGATGGCGTGTACAGGTACAGCTGCCTATGCAGCTTCAACACGATACCACAGTTCATCAAGAGTAGTGACTGGCGTATTGTGACGAGCCAGTTGCTCGGCCACCATTAAGCAGACGTTTTCAATTGGTGAGAGATCTGGAGAATGTGCTGGCCAGGGCAGCAGTCGGACATTTTCTTTATCCAGAAAGGCCCGTACAAGACCTGCAACATGCGGTCGTGCGTTTTCCTGCTGAAATGTAGGGCTTCGCATGGATCGAATGAAAGGTAGAGCCACGGGTCGTAACACATCTGAAATGTAACGTCCACTGTTCAAAGTGCCGTCAATGCGAACAAGAGGTGACCGAGACGTGTAACCAAAGTCACCCCATACCATCACGCCGGGTGATACGCCAGGATGGCGACGACGAATACACGCTTCCAATGTGCGTTCACCGCAATGTCGCCAATTACGGATGCGACCATCAAGATGCTGTAAGGCCGGCCGGAGTGGCCGAGCGGTTCTAGCCGCTTCAGTCTGGAACCGCGCGACCGCTGCGGTCGCAGGTTCGAATCCTGCCTCGGGCATGGATGTGTGTGATGTCCTTAGGTTAGTTAGGTTTAAGTAGTTCTAAGTCCCATAGTGCTCAAAGCCATTTGAACCATGATACTGTAAACAGAACCAGGTTTCATCCGAAAAAATGACGTTTTGCCATTCGTGCACCCAGGTTCGTCGTTGAGTACACCATCGCAGGCGCTGCTGTCTGTGATGCAGCGTCAAGGGTAACCGCAACCATGGTCTCCGAGCTGATAGTCCATGCTGCTGCAAACGTCGTCGAACTGTTCGTGCAAACGTCCCCATCTGTTGACTCAGGGATGGAGACATGCCTGCACGATCCGCTACAGTCATGTGCATAAGATGCCTGTCATCTCGACTGCTAGTGATACGAGGCCGTTGGGATCCAGCCCGGCGTTCCGTATTACCCTCCTGAACCCACCGATTCCATATTCTGCTAACAGTCATTGGATCTCGACCAACGAGAGTAGCAATGTCGCGATACGATAATCCTCCATCGCGATAGGCTAGAATCCGACCTTTATCAAAGTCGGAAACGTGATGGTACGCATTTCCCCTCCTTACACGAGGCATCGCAACAACGTTTCACCAGGCAACGCCGGTCAACTGCTGTTTGTGTATGAGTAATCGGTTGGAAACTGTTCTCATGTCAGCACGTTGTAGGTGTCGCCACCGGAGGCAACCTTGTGTGAATGCTCTGAAAAGCTAATCATTTGCATATCACAGCATCTTCTTCCTGTCGGTTAAATTTCGCGTCTGTAGCAAGCACGTCATCTTCGTGGTGTAGCAGTTTTAATGGCCAGTAGTGTACGTGTACGTAGAATCATTTTGGAAGCATGAAAACTGATGAACAAATGACGAGATCGTCACGTTTAACAGTTTATTGATTATTGCATTCGGTGTTCGTTGACGCTTCCAGCTGTCAGCTGCAGTGTGATGTTTGCCGCTCCCGACACTGGTTGGCTGTCAGTGCGACGTACTGTGTTTTCCACCATCGACGCAGGTTAGTAGGTTGCAGTTGTCACCCCGAATGGCAGCATCGCGTGTATCTCTCTTTACTTCTGTAACATTCAACAACAAAATGTAAGACAAACATATTTGTGTGACCCATTAACATGAACATATCGATTCGTATATGAGTTGAGGGGACATTTTGTTCTACAAACAGTAATGGTCAGCTTTTTCGACACGTTACACATTCTTATACATTTGCTATTATCTAGCTATTGTGCTGTGTTCTATCTGAATTTAATGGGTGGTCTTTGCACGTCTCAAGCCAGTGCTGTATTTTATATGCGTGTTTGTTGATACAGCTTGGTTCAAAATTTATTTTTTATTTTTTAATAGTTTTTCATCACTCTATAGTCCATCCATGGAAGTTGGTGGTTCGCGCATGTCGAGGCACGGATAGGGATTTCATTGTTGACGATTCCAAGAATTGCATTGTCGACGATTCCAAACGACAGTCGCAGTACGCGGATGCGTGTGCTTTTCGCTTGAAGAAACCGTATGTCCTGCAAATTATGTCTACCGCTTACTTACGCGGACTTTATCACTTACCACCACAATGAGCGATGACAACTCGCAACAAATGGAATCGAAATTCACTAAACAACTCGCCGCGATCACGTTTAATGCTCGCATCAGCTTCGGCATCCACAGCAGAGCGCTCAGAAGATATTGAACGTTCATTGGCTGTCGACGCAAACGTGACGTAGGTGTGCAGAACAAACCTAAATTCGCGTCGCCATCGTTCGTGACTCCAATTATGGTCTCTATTTATTTCATACAAGTATGCTGATGATCTCGCCGCTTAGCGTTCAAAAACAGCATCCAAACCACATCACAAAAAATCAAAATGGTTCAAATAGCTCTGAGCACTATGGGACTTAACATCTGAGGTCATCAGTCCCCTAGAGCTTAGAACTACTTAAACCTAACTAACCTAAGGACATCACACACATCCATGTCCAAGGCAGGATTCGACCCAACGACCGTAGCGGTCGCTCGGTTCCAGACTGAAGCGCCTAGAACCTGTCGGTCACTCCGGCGGGCCAAACCACATTACATTTAGCTTCGGTTTAGATATGGTGAAGGTACTTTGCCATTATAGTGTTCGTTATGGATGGTATGGATCGGACTACAGAATAGCGAAAAACTATTAAGAGGTAACACAGATCCTTCACCAAACATACAAGTTTTTCCTAAGAGTCAGAAGATGAAACGGTGAACCGACATTGTACTTACTCCAACGCCTTGAGTAATCAGGGCGGGCAACGACTGCAGAATACACCGTGGGACAGACATAGACAGTATATAAGAGATACCGCAAAATATTCTCCAACCGCTCTGCACAGAACACATGACGCGTCCGCTTTCTTATTTCCACACCACTGAAGCAGAAAGGATACGTTTGCGCGAGGCTCAGGTGCTATGTCTCCGATATGAATTTCCGCCGAACGATATCTGCGTCAGCCTGATATCCGATTAATTAGTACTAAAGTGATAAATGAAAGCGATATATGCAAGCATTAGATCACCCAGGAGGGTTTTGGACTTGAAGCAGGAGAGCTGAGAAACTTCGCGTATTTTAATCCTGTGGCGGGCAGCGTCTCGTTTTCAAACAGTACTGAGGCTGTAAATGCGCACAGTGCACTGCAGTGGCCGATTGCTGTTGTGCGCTGCATGCATTTGCAGCTTCATTACTGATTGAAAACGCTAGAGAAGTGACCATTTAAAGCCGTCCACTGCAAGGAAAATAGTGCGCCACAGGCTGTGTCAAACGAACTCCAAATTCTGCAAATAAATCTACAGCCGCGTTTACACAGAACGAAGTTTGCAACATTATTTGCGAATCCTACTGGACTACCGATGATTGCAACATGTTGCAAACACAAAAATAGAGACCCATGTTTGTATCGGTACAGATAATAGGGAACATTCTTTCTGGTGTGGCTGTATATAGCGTTAGTGTTTGTTATGTTCTGCCCCACTTTCGGTTGTGTTGAATTTTGTGTTTCGTTTCGTAAAATAATGAAGTGAACAATACATCAGATATGCGAACTTGTAACACTATATGAGGCATCTGGAATGCGTGTAACGTCAGTTATAAAAATATGAAAATGAAACAGGACTTAATAAAAAAAACAGCGCCGACGTGCTCAGCACCAACGATAGTGACTTTACGAAAAACATAGGTCTGTCGTAGATCGATGCAGATGCGAAATAAAACTGAACATAGCAAGAAATCTTAAAGTGCTACTGAGTCATTGTATAAACCGAAAGATTTCGGGTTCGATTATTTACAGTTCTCGGACTATATTCAATGACCAAATGAAACAAAGGACACAATCGAAAAAAGGTTAACAAGATTACACTGGCTTATATTTATTTGTATTCTGCACACTATAGCAAGATTTAGTTGCAATTATTTTGCCGTAACACCTCTTCTTCTGGGCCTACAAAGTAACTTGGAAATAAATCGCGAATTTCTTTGCTTTTGTTTGAAATTCCCCGTGGTATACATCGTAGCGCAGTAATAGATGACGCAGCAACATTCCGTCTGCATGCGTCAGGGGGATCACTTGACCAGTGTGTGGGCAATAAGAATCGCAGTTTCTTTGTGGGCTGCAATACAAGCTTCTCCATCATTTAAACTGTGGTTCTGCCTTCATGGACGTGACTATTTTCCTGTAATAGAAAGCATCATCAATTAGGATACATGTGGTAGTGGCTTTGTCCCTACAGGTGCATTTTTTTTTAATCACATCACCTGTAGAGGTATTTATTAATGCACCTACAGATCTGTAGCAACTTTGATCTACTTTGGAATGGAAGAAATTGAAGGAATAATCACATCTCAAGACTCGACCTCTTTATCAGTGACGCCAACACTCTTATTAGTAACGTCTTTCACAGACTCCAGTGTATATCAGCGTAGTATTAATAATTTCATTCATTTGTCATTATTAAATTATAATAATTTAGTTAAATTATTGAAGTAATTATAATCGCGCATAAATTTTAGTGAGCACTGAAATGAAATCTCAGTGTAACCCCTTCATTAGGCATCTTGGCTGCTGCCATCAAACGTATGCGAGGGATCTCCATCTTGAAAAGTATTTATCCAAAAAATTACGTAAATTGTGTAACTCCCGGTATTTCTACGTCTAAAATATACCTACATCCACATCTACATCCATACTCCGCAAGCCACCTGACGGTGTGTGGCGGAGTTCGCAAGCTCACGTACACACAGTATTGGATGAGGACAATGACGGTCAGTATTGGCTAGCTACTACTGAGTGGGACAATAAAGTCGGTTTACAGAGCTACTAATAACAAAGACGACAGCATCTCTGATGGTGCAACATGTGGTGTCACCGCCAGACACCACACTTGCTAGGTGGTAGCTTAAATCGGCCGCGGTCCATTAGTACATGTCGGACCCGCGTGTCGCCACTGTCAGGATCGCAGACCGAGCGCCACCACACGGCAGGTCTCGAGAGACGTACTGGCACTCGCCCCAGTTGTACGACGACATTGCTAGCGACTACACTGACGAAGCCTTTCTCTCATTTGCCGAGAGACAGTTAGAATAGCCTTCAGCTAAGTTAATGGCTACGACCTAGCAAGGCGCCATTAACCATTTGTAACGTTGCATGTACCTCAAGAGAGAGTCTCACTTGTATCATCCAGAATGCTGTATACCAAAGGACAATATAAAAGTTAAGTGTTCTAGTAGCTACGTTCTTTTCTTTATCACATTCATTACGAATCCTGTTCCAGACTTAACGCCAGACGGTGTGAGTTGACGCGTGCCCTTTCGGCTACTTCACTGTGGACTGGCTGCCTTCACAGTCCACTACACAACATCTACAACAACCTACTGCACTGAGCGGTTCGGCTTTTAGAACACTGCACCATTCTGAGGCAGCAGGCAAAGACGTGATTACCAAACATTATTCAGAAAGTTCTATATTGTTGTTTACACAGCAACATGTGTCAGGTTTTTCACATTTGCAAGGAATATGGCCTTTGAGGAATCTGAGATAACTGTATAATGAAGGAATCTCAGTCTCTGTCTCTGCAACAGAGAACAAATAAGCATGCTCAAGGAACTCTGCATATTTGTGCCACAATTTTGCAGTAAAAAATTTTATTCGCTCTGTAAGGCACGTTTAACAATCCGGTCATTTACGAGCTTTCGCATCACGTTCAGACTTCGTCGAATGATTTAAAA
The DNA here is from genome assembly GCF_023898315.1 of Schistocerca nitens. Classification (NCBI taxonomy): domain Eukaryota; kingdom Metazoa; phylum Arthropoda; class Insecta; order Orthoptera; family Acrididae; genus Schistocerca; species Schistocerca nitens. The sequence goes on along the minus strand of NC_064621.1, from coordinate 80,407,482 downwards.
ACGGTGCCTGGTGGTTCCGCCCAGCACATAAGAACAAAACGTGCGGTCGCAATGCACTCAAAAGGGGTAAGATCACGTTCAAGTGGGTTGCTACCCCACGATGTCCTTAGAGAAGAGTCGAACCCTCACGGAGATGTCACCAGTATGAAAGATTGTGAATAACGCCTTCCTGCTATTCATCACACTGCAAACTGTTGTTTTCGACTGCGAAATGTTTCGAAGCAAAGTCCTAAGGAAAGGGTGGTTTCATTGACGCCATTTATGCCACCCTCTGAGGCCTTTTGTGTCGATCCTGAGCGGTGGTGCTTGAAATACACTCCTGGAAATGAAAAAAAGAACACATTGACACCGGTGTGTCAGACCCACCATACTTGCTCCGGACACTGCGAGAGGGCTATACAAGCAATGATCACACGCACGGCACAGCGGACACACCAGGAACCGCGGTGTTGGCCGTCGAATGGCGCTAGCTGCGCAGCATTTGTGCACCGCCGCCGTCAGTGTCAGCCAGTTTGCCGTGGCATACGGAGCTCCATCGCAGTCTTTAACACTGGTAGCATGCCGCGACAGCGTGGACGTGAACCGTATGTGCAGTTGACGGACTTTGAGCGAGGGCGTATAGTGGGCATGCGGGAGGCCGGGTGGACGTACCGCCGAATTGCTCAACACGTGGGGCGTGAGGTCTCCACAGTACATCGATGTTGTCGCCAATGGTCGGCGGAAGGTGCACGTGCCCGTCGACCTGGGACCGGACCGCAGCGACGCACGGATGCACGCCAAGACCGTAGGATCCTACGCAGTGGCGTAGGGGACCGCACCGCCACTTCCCAGCAAATTAGGGACACTGTTGCTCCTGGGGTATCGGCGAGGACCATTCGCAACCGTCTCCATGAAGCTGGGCTACGGTCCCGCACACCGTTAGGCCGTCTTCCGCTCACGCCCCAACATCGTGCAGCCCGCCTCCAGTGGTGTCGCGACAGGCGTGAATGGAGGGACGAATGGAGACGTGTCGTCTTCAGCGATGAGAGTCGCTTCTGCCTTGATGCCAATGATGGTCGTATGCGTGTTTGGCGCCGTGCAGGTGAGCGCCACAATCAGGACTGCATACGACCGAGGCACACAGGGCCAACACCCGGCATCATGGTGTGGGGAGCGATCTCCTACACTGGCCGTACACCACTGGTGATCGTCGAGGGGACACTGAATAGTGCACGGTACATCCAAACCGTCATCGAACCCATCGTTCTACCATTCATAGACCGGCAAGGGAACTTGCTGTTCCAACAGGACAATGCACGTCCGCATGTATCCCGTGCCACCCAACGTGCTCTAGAAGGTGTAAGTCAACTACCCTGGCCAGCAAGATCTCCGGATCTGTCCCCCATTGAGCATGTTTGGGACTGGATGAAGCGTCGTCTCACGCGGTCTGCACGTCCAGCACGAACGCTGGTCCAACTGAGGCGCCAGGTGGAAATGGCATGCCAAGCCGTTCCACAGGACTACATCCAGCATCTCTACGATCGTCTCCATGGGAGAATAGCAGCCTGCATTGCTGCGAAAGGTGGATATACACTGTACTAGTGCCGACATTGTGCATGCTCTGTTGCCTGTGTCTATGTGCCTGTGGTTCTGTCAGTGTGATCATGTGATGTATCCGACCCCAGGAATGTGTCAATAAAGTTTCCCCTCACTGGGACAATGAATTCACGGTGTTCTTATTTCAATTTCCAGGAGTGTACTTTCTTACACCTAAACCTCCGGATGTCAGACACTCAGATCGATACCAAACGTTGTATGTCGATAGGGTATCAACCCAAACTCCGATTCAGTTCGTACTATATGCTGTTGTCCAGCAGAAGGGCAAAAACGATAATTAAAAGTAATACCAGATTTACGGAGCACAGGAAAAGCATAACTGTGAGTTATTAATACATATAACGTCCGTTGGGAAGGGGAAAGAGCATTGGATCTTCATGCAAAGGGTCCTGGGTTCCAACCCAAATGATGACTTTCTTTTTTTATTGTGTTATGCGTGAAAGTGTTATATGCGACAATATGTTTACGACATGTAAAAGGGCTGTTTGGAGTGTACAGCAGTTTTATCTTGACAGTCTGTTTCCGTTTCGTTTCTTTGAAAGTAGTAATCCTACAGAGTACAATCAGAAGAGAAAAATAAAGAAACAATGACATCGCAAGTGCGGAAGTAATAGTAACTAATAGCAGTAATAATAAACAAAATAATAAGATCAATAAATAATAAGTACATAACGTTCAATTAAGTAAGCAAAAGCAGACTGCCAAAAGAACATTGCTACAAACTCCGAAAAGTACACACATAAAAAAAAATTTATCACCTCGGTTCCGAGAGTTCCGGAACCTGTACAGAAAATTTGAATAGAGATCAACATAGACACCAGTTCCACGCTTTTTATTGATCATGAAAACCACACATTGCGTGTTGTACCACCATACAGCGAGACCTTCAGAGGTTGTGGTCCAGATTGCTGTACACACCGGTACCTCTAATTTCCAGTAGCACGTCCTCTTGCATTGATGCATGCCTGTATTCGTCGTGGCATACTATCCACAAGTTCAACAAAGTACGGTTGGTCCAGATTGTCTCACTTCTCTACGGCGATTCGGCGTAGATCCTGCAGAGTGTTTGGTGGGTGATGTCGTCCATAAACAGCCCTTTTCAATCTATCCCCGGCATGTTCGATATGATTCATGTCTGGAGAACATGCTGGCCACTCTAGTCGAGCCATGTCGTTATCCAGAAGGAAGTGTTTCACAAGATGTGCACGATGGGAGAGCGAATTGTCGTCCATGAAGACGAATGCCTCGCCAATATGCTGCCGATATGGTTGCACTATCGGCCGGAGGATGGCATTCACGTATCGTACAGACTTTACGGCGCCTTCCATGACCACCAGCGGCACACGTCGGCCCCACATAATGTCAGCCCAAAACAGCAGGGAACCTCCACCTTGCTGCACTCGCTGGACAGTGTGTCTAAGTCGTTCTGCCTGACCGGGTTGCCTCCAAACACGTCTCCGACGATTGTCTAGATGAAGGCATATGCTACACTCATCGGTAAAGAGAACGACGATATGCCGGTCCTGAGCGGTCCATTCTGCATGTTGGGCCAATATGTATCGCGCTGCATGGTGTCATGGTTACCAGGATGGACCTCGCCATGGACGTCGGGAGTGAAGTTGCGCATCATGCAGCCTATTGCGCACAGTTTGAGTCGCACCACGACGTCCTGTGGCTGCACAAAAAGCATTATTCAACATGGTGGTGTTGCTGTCAGGTTTCCTCCAAGCCATAATCCGTAGGTAGCGGCCATCGACTGCAGTAGTAGCCCTTGGGCGGCCTGAGCAAGACATGTCATCGACAGCTCCTGTCTCTCTGTATCTCCTTCATGTCCGAACAACATCACTTTGGTTCATTCCGAGGCGCCTAGACACTTCCTTTGTTGTGAGCCCTTCCTGGCACAAAGTAACAATGCGGACGCGATCGGTTCAAAAATGGTTCAAATGGCTCTGAGCACTATGGGACTTAACTGCTGCGGTCATCAGTCCCCTAGAACTTAGAACTACTTAAACCTAGCTAACCTAAGGACATCACACACGTCCATGCCCGAGGCAGGATTCGAACCTGCGACCGTAGCTGTCGCGTGGTTCCAGACTGTAGCACCTAGAACCGCTCGACACTCTGGCCGGCTACGTGTTAGGAAACCGAGCGAGGTGGCGCAGTGGTTAGCACACTGGACTCGAATCGGGGCGACGACGGTTCGAACCCGCAACCGGCCATCCCGATTTATGTTTTCCGTGATTTCCCTAAATCGCTTCAATAAAATGCCTGGATGGTTCCTCTGATAGGGCACGACCGACTTCCTTGCCCATCCTTCCCTAATCCGATGGGACCGAGAACCTCGCTGTTTGGTCCCCTCCCACAAATCCACAAATTGGTCAGTCATGTTAGGAGAATCGTCTCCCATGTAAGTTTTTCACGCTTGAAAATTTAAAATAATTGTCTTCCTTGGGGTTTAATCGGCGGACCTTTTGAACGACGACCTTATGCTGTACCAACTCACTTACGCGTGATATTTCTATCACTGCCTGTTAGGTATACTTTTCTTAAGCTCCGTAGTTCTTGTGTTACTTTTAATTACAGTTTACGCGTACTCTACTGGTCGAGAGCACACAAAACAAACTGCATCTGTGTTTTGGTTGATACGCTATGGGTATACGACGTTTGGTTCCGAACTGAGTGTCGGACATCTGGAGGTTTAGGTGTCGGCCACTCAAAAGGAGACTTTATGACCTCAACGCAAGGCGTCGCAGTTATGACATCGCAGAGACGGGAAAACAATAGGTGAAACGTGGCTAAGAACAGCTGTGACTACCTTCCTATCGTGTGATACGTCCATGGTGGCGTTGAGCAAAATTTTGGTGAAATTTGGTGCCACTGTGACATCATTAGCTCACCTTACACGTCCCACGAACGTCTGAGCCCTGGCCTTACTATTTGAAGTGTCACGGAGCCCTAGCGTGAAGCGGCGGGCGCCACGTTTTTGCACCCTTACAGAGCAAGACTGTAGGCACCTTTGAAACAAAGGTCAAATCTACGCGTCACAATGGGAGACAATTCCGTGGCTTCGAAAAAGTTATCCATTAATTCTGTTGCCCCGTGTAACTGGAGGCATGGTGCGAAACACTGAATTAAATCCAGGTTTATTCCAAGCACATTTTCTTTTTCCCTCTCCCTCTCGTGGATACAAATAAGCAAGCCTTATATGCCGTCATACATTGCTATACTGCATAAAAAATTGCAATTATGCCTTAGCAAAAAATTGCAATACTGAAAAGTTTGCCTTTACGATGGCTAGAACTTCGCTGTCTGTGGAGGAATGGCAGCATTGGCGGAAACCGCAGAAGGCAGTGAAGTTTGTTTCTGAGATCTGGACTACCGTCGACGTTCTGACTCCGTGAGGTTCAGGTCATGACTCGGGCCAGGCCAGTCCATTTCGCGAAAGTTGTTGTCCACAAACGATTGTCTTACGGATGCTACTTTATGGCAAAGTGCGTTATTACGTTGATACAAACATTCATCGTCTCCACACTGGTCCTCCGCTGCACAGACAGTAATGAGTGCTAGCCAAGGGTATCGACTTTCCAAAATTTCTGTGGGTGCATATCAGTAGCCGAATGTAGTATATGTTTTCTGGAGAGCCTCAATATTTTTGAAAATGAGTACCTTTCGTTTATAATCTCTTATGAACACTGCCTGTGCCGTAAAGATCTGTGCTATGATAAAGTAAAATATACCGTTACTACACTCAAGCGCCAAAGAATCTGGCATAGACATGCGTATTCAAGTACAGAGATAGGTAAACAGGCAGAATACGGCGCTGCGCTCGACAACGTCCATATAAATAACTGTGTAGCACAGTAGTTAGATCGGTTACTGCTTCTACGATGGCAGGTTATCAAGATTTATGTGAGTTTGAACGTGGTGTTATAGTCGGCGCACGAGCGATAGGATACAGCATCTCCGAAGTAGCGATGAAGTGGGGATTTCCCCGTACGACCTTTCACGAATATACCACCAGTATCAGTAATCCGGTAACACGTCAAATCTCCGACATCGCAACGGCCCAGAAAAGATCCTGCAAGAACGGGAGCAACGATGAATGAAGAGAATCGTTCAACGCGACCGAGAAGTGCAACCGTTCCGCAAACACCTACAGATTTCAATGCTGGGCCATCCATCAACAAGTGCCAGCGTGCGAACCATTCAACGGGATATCATCGATATGGGCTTTCGGAGCCGAAGGCCCACTCGTGTACCTTTAATGACCGCACGACACAAAGCTTTCCGCCACGCCTGGGACCGTCAACACCACATTGGGCTGTTGATGACTGGGAACAATTTGCCTGATCGGACGAGTCTCGTTTCAAATTGTATCAAGTGGATGGACGCTTACGGGTATGGAGACAATTTCACTAATAAATGGATCCTGTATGACAGCACGGGAGCGTTCAAGCAGGTGGATGCTCTCTAATGGTACGGGGCGTGTGCAGTTGGAGTGATATGGGACCCCTGATACGTCTAGATACGACTCTGACAGGTGACACGTACGTAAGCATCCTGTCTCATCATCTGCGTCCATTGATGTTGATTGTGCATTCCGACGAACTTTGGAAATTCCATGAGAACAATGCGACACCCAGACGTCCAGAATTGTTACAGAGTGGCTCCAGGAACGCTCTTCTGAGTTTAAACACCTCCGATGGCCACCCAACTCCGCAAACACGAACATTATTGAGCATATCTGGGATGCCTTGCAACGCGCTGTTCAGAAGAGATTTCCACCCTGTCGTACTCCTACCGATTTATGGACAGCCCTGCAAGCTTCATGGTGTCGATTCCCTCCAGCACTACTTCCGAGATTAGTCGAGTCCATGCGATGTCGTGCTGCCGCACTTCTACGACATTAGATAGGTGTACCAGTTTCTTTTGGCTCTTCAGTTCTTAAGCATACGTTGAGACTAACTCAGTCGGTAACTCCGCTGACTTAAAAGCAACAGAAATGAAATTTAACTCAGGGTGAAATGTACTTGAAGAAACCCACAGATGGACGTAATGTACGCAATACGGGCCCGCTTACAAATAAAAATCGTGACCCCCTAACATAAAACATATAGCGTGTCATTGACTAATGTAACTTTCATTATAGCAGGTAAAAACTAAAATTTAATGGAGTCTGGTGTGAAATCCCATGTAACATAAACAGGGAGATCATTCGTTTACTATATTCAAAGTATTAAACTAAAATTACTAACACCGAAAAATGTTATTGAAAATTAAACACATTATAGTGATTCATAGCCAATATAAATAAGCATAGGCCTATATTGCTATCTGTTGTTTGATTGATTTTTACTTATAAACCCTCACTGTACTCACCTTGACCTCTAGTGAAACTGGACCATGCAGCGTACTTTGTGTGATGGAAGTTATTGATTATGTCAATGACATTATTAGATCACTTTGGATATTGTGGATGCTGAGTTCGCTAACTCTGTCTTAGATCATAGAATTCCACACACAGTTCCTCATAAGTATGAGATTAAAAAATAAGCGCTCGGCCGAAGAAACAGGAACAGAACGGTAAAAAACAGATAAGACTTCGTAAATTGATCTAGAACTTTACTGCTACGACTGAATTCTCTGTTACTAATAGTTTTTACACACACTATAGAACACTTTGTCCTATTATTTGTCGTAATAAAGCCAAGGAAATGTGTTTTTCCATCCTTCATGGTATTACCTGCCTGACGGTTTCTTGACACTTCTTGCTGACGTACTGCAGGGACTGCCAGGAGACACATTCTCGGGTTCCAGATTTTTTTTTGGATGAACATGCTTTTCACTATTGTCGGTGTGAGCAATATCCACCTGTGATGATGACGGCAAACGTATGATGACCCCTTTATCCCGCAGCGACTAGGAAATAGTTCGAATTCGAAAATAAGTATAGAAGCAATACTGAGTATTGTGTTTCAGCTTTCAACACGTGTGCGGTAATCGCGAGTTTGAAAGCTGAGAAAATTTTTGTTCAGCGAAGAGCTTTTGCTCGACTCATCCCCTCAGTAGACACGTTGTCCGGGCCCAGTAGCTGAGTCGTCAGCGCGACAGAATGTCAATCCTAAGGGTCCGGGTTCGATTCCCGGCTAGTGTCGGTGATTTTCTCCGCTCAGGGACTGGGTGCTGTGTTGTCCTAATCATCATCATCATCATTTTATCCCCATCGACGCACAAGTCGCCGAAGCGGCGTCAAATCGAAAGACTTGCACACGGCGAACGGTCTACCCCACGGGAGGCCCTACTCACACGACATCTATTTTTAATTTTTTTGTACCAACTATTAATGCGGTAACACAGCTTCAGTCTACAGTATTAGCTCCCGCGCACTTCAAAGCCATTGTCTCAACAAATAAAACGATAACAATCCAGACTGCATGAAAACAGTTTCACTGATATCTTATATCAGACCGTTCTTATGTTTAAAAAAAGGTAGTCTATAACAATCGCCTCCCATGTATCTCGGATTATTCTTTATTATTGCTCAATATTGGCAAGCACATATTTTAAAACAATTGTTGACGAATGGTGCTAATTGTAGAGTCTCACTTATAAGGAAACATGAAAACAAGCTGAAAAGACGATATTCCTTTCACAGTCCATCTACATCTACATCTACATCCATACTCCGCAAGCCACCTGACGGTGTGTGGCGGAGGGTACCTTGAGTACCTCTATCGGTTCTCCCTTCTATTCCAGTCTCGTATTGTTCGTGGAAAGAAGGATTGTCGGTATGCTTCTGTGCGGGCTCTAATCTCTCTGATTTTATCCTCATGGTCTCTTCGCGAGATATACGTAGGAGGGAGCAATATACTGCTTGACTCTTCGGTGAAGGTATGTTCTCGAAGCCGGCCGAAATGGCCGTGCGGTTAAAGGCACTGCAGTCTGGAACTGCAGGACCGCTACTGTCGCAGGTTCGAATCCTGCCTCGGGCATAGATGTTTGTGATGTCCTTAGGTTAGTTAGGTTTAACTAGTTCTAAGTTCTAGGGGACTAATGACCTCAGAAGTTGAGTCCCATAGTGCTCAGAGCCATTTGAACCATTTATGTTCTCGAAACTTCAACAAAAGCCCATATCGAGCTACTGACCGTCTCTCCTGCAGAGTCTTCCACTGGAGTTTACCTATCACCCCCGTAACACTTTCGCGATTACTAAATGATCCTGTAACGAAGCGTGCTGCTCTCCGTTGGATCTTCTCTATCTCTTCTGGTACGGATCCCACACTGCCGAGCAGTATTCAAGCAGTGGGCGAACAAGCGTACTGTAACCTACTTCCTTTGTTTTCGGATTGCATTTCCTTAGGATTCTTGCAATGAATCTCAGTCTGGCATCTGTTTTACCAACGACCAACTTTATATGATCATTCCATTTTAAATCACTCCTAATGCGTACTCCCAGATAATTTATGGAATTAACTGCTTCCAGTTGCTGACCTGCTATTTTGTACCTAAATGACAAGGGATCTATCTTCCTATGTATTCCCAGCACATTACACTTGTCTACATTGAGATTCAATTGCCATTCCCTGCACCATGCGTCAATTCGTTGCAGATCCTCCTGAATTTCAGTGCAATTTTCCATTGTTACAACCTCTCGATACACCACAGCATCATCTGCAAAAAGCCTCAGTGAACTTCCGATATCCACCAGGTCATTTATGTATATTGTGAATAGCAATGGTCCTATGACACTCCCCTGCGGCACACCTGAAATCACTCTTACTTCGGAAGACTTCTCTCCATTGAGAATGACATGCTGCGTTCTGTTATCTAGGAACTCTTCAATCCAATCACACAATTGGTCTGATAGTCCATATGCTCTTACTTTGATTATTAAACGACTATGGGGAACTGTATCGAACGCCTTGCGGAAGTCAAGAAACACGGCATCTACCTGGGAACCCGTGTCTATGGCCCTATGAGTCTCGTGGACGAATAGCGCGAGCTGGGTTTCACACGACCGTCTTTTTTCGAAACCAATGCTGATTCCTACAGAGTACATTTCTAGTCTCCAGAAAAGTCATTATACTCGAATATATTACGTGTTCCAAAATTCTACAACTGATCGACGTTAGAGATATAGGTCTATAGTTCTGCACATCTGTTCGACGTCCCTTCTTGAAAACGGGGATGACCTGTGCCCTTTTCCAATTCTTTGGAACGCTACGCTCTTCTAGAGACCTACGGTACACCGCTGCAAGAAGGGAGGCAAGTTCCTTCGCGTACTCTGTGTAAAATCGAACTGGTATCCCATCAGGTCCTGCGGCCTTTCCTCTTTTGAGCGATTTTAATTGTTTCTCTATCCCTCTGTCGTCTATTTCGATATCTACCATTTTGTAATCTGTGCGACAATCTAGAGAAGGAACTACAGTGCAGTCTTCCTCTGTGAAACAGCTTTGGAAAAAGACATTTAGTATTTCGGCCTTTAGTCTGTCATCCTCTGTTTCAGTACCATTTTGGTCACAGAGTGTCTGGACATTTTGTTTTGATCCACCTACCGCTTTGACATAAGACCAAAATTTCTTAGGTTTTTCTGCCAAGTCAGTACATAGAACGTAACTTTCGAATTCATTGAACGCCTCTCGCATAGCCCTCCTCACACTACATTTTGCTTCGCGTAATTTTTGTTTGTCTGCAAGGCTTTGGCTATGTTTATGTTTGCTGTGAAGTTCCCTTTGCTTCCGCAGCAGTTTTGTAACGCGGTTGTTGTACCACGGTGGCTCTTTTCCATCTCTTACGATCTTGCTTGGCACATACTCATCTAACGCATATTATACGATGGTATTGAACTTTGTCCACAGATCCTCAACACTAGCTGTACTTGAGACAAAACTTTTGTGTTGAGCAGTCAGGTACTCTAATCTGCTTTTTGTCACTTTTGCTAAAGAGAAAAATGTTCCTACCTTTTTTAATGTTTCTATTTACGTTTAAAATCATCGATGCAATAACCGCTTTATGATCGCTAATTTCCTGTTCTGCGTTAACTGTTTCAAATAGTTCGGGTCTGTTTGTCACCAGAAGGTCTAATATGTTTTCGCCACGAGTCGGTTCTCTGTTTAACTGCTCAAGGTAGTTTTCAGATAAAGCACTTAAAAAAATTTCACTGGATTCTTTGTCCCTGCCACCCGTTATGAACGTGTGAGTCCCCCAGTCTACATCCGGAAAATTAAAATCTCCACCCAGAACTACAACATGGTGGGGAAATCTACTCGAAATATTTTCCAAATTATCCTTCAGGTGCTCAGCCACAACAGCTGCTGAGCCAGGGGGCCTATAGAGACATCCAATTACCATGTCTGAGCCTGCTTTAACCGTGACCTTCACCCAGATTATTTCACATTTCGAATCTCCGTCAATTTCCTTCGACACTATTGCACTTCTTATCGCTATAAACACGCCTCCCCCTTCACTGTCCAGCCTGTCTCTGCGGTTACATTCCAATCTGAGTTTAGGATTTCATTACTGTTTACGTCTAGTTTCAGCCAACTTTCTGTCCCTAGTACTATATGGGCATTGTGACCGTTTATTAATGAGAGCAGTTCTGGGACCTTTCTATAGACGCTCCTGCAGTTTACTACTAGCACATTAATATTGATATCCCCTGTTGCATTTTGCCTACTCCTACCTTGCCGGGTCTCAGGAGGCGTCCTGTCGGGCCTAGGGAAGGAATTCTGTAACCTAAAAAACCCACATGTGCACTCCACACGTACTCCGCTACCCTTGTAGCCGCTTCCGGCGTGTAGTGCACGCCTGACCTATTCAGGGGGACCCTTCATTTCTCCACCCGATAGCGGAGGTCGAGAAATTTGCTCCCCAGATATCCGCAGAATCGTCTGAGCCTCTGGTTTAAGCCTTCTACTCGGCACCAATCCAGAGGACCGCGATCGGTTCTGGGAACGATACTACAAATAGTTAGCTCTGATTCCACCCCGTGAGCGAGGCTTTCCGCCTTCACCAATTCCGCCAACCGCCTGTACGATGAACCCAGACGGCAGGAGTCATTGGTGCCGACATGACCAACAATTTGCAGTCGGGTACACCCAGTGCTCTCTATCGCCGCCAGCAGGGCCTCCTCCACATCTCGGATGAGACCCCCCGGCAAGCAGACAGAGTGAACACTGGCCTTCTTCCCCGACCTTTCCGCTGTTTCCCTAAGGGACTCCATCACCCGCCTAACGTTGGAGCTCCCAATAACTAATAAACCCCTCCCCCCTGTGCCTGTTCGGATCTTGCTGAAGGAGCGGCCACAGGTCCACTCACAGGCAGAGTGGGCGATGCCACACGGCCAGCCTCTACATTGACCCTCCGCCTCGTGCTCCGCGAACGCCGCTGAACCCGGCACTCCCCTTGGGGAGAGGGTGGCCCAACCGCGCCCGGTACCCGCGAAGATGTCTCGACAGCAGGGACAGTGGGTGAAGCATGTAACAGCTGGGGTGTACCATGCGACGCACCAGACTCCCCGCTGCCGCTACACTCCGAGGCAGCAGCCTGAAGACGGCTGACTGCGGCGATCAACACGTTCAGCTGTTCGCGAACAGTGGCCAGCTCCTCCTGCGTCCGTACACAGCAGTCACACATCCTGTCCATCCTAAGAAATCAATTTACTGTAGAGAGTTAATCAACTTTTAACTAGACTGCTAACTCACTAAAGGCGGCTGTTTCTTGACTAAACTGTGGTTGTTAGACCTTGTAGAAAACAATGAAAATAGCACTACATGTCTCTGGACTGCATTGAAAACAAACACTAGCACTACTGGCACTATGGCTGACTAATGGGACTCTCTCTGACTGTATTCAAAACAAACACGAAATCTATGGAACACTATTACTAGCACTCGACAATTAAAGCTTCCTAAAAGCAAAAACACACGGAAGAAGAAGTGACAAGTAATAAAAATACAGTTAAGACTTAAATTAACGTAGCTCGGTGCACAGCAGACGTGAAGCAGACGGCAGTTACGACGACACTGACACTACAGTGTGTGACTGTTATTCTTGGGAGTGCCTTTGACTTGGCCAGAGAATGGCAAGGAACGGGGGAGTGTGTTTCTTGATTGCCTTTGCACAAAGACATCTGAAACAAACAGATATGTTTTAGAGATCAGAAATTTAACTTTCATCTCATTGTTTTAATAGTTCATTACTTTTTGATAAAGGCAAGTGAGAAACATTTATTTTATTCTGTTTTTATGAAACTAAAAATTTTATAGGTGTGGAACACCCACAAAATTATATATGTAGGTGCTCAAGCGCACCAGCGCACCCACGTAGACGGAGTGCATGGTGCTATCTACTCATAATGGTAAGTGGATAAACAGTAAGCAGTTAAATGATTAAATAGGTAAATAATTAAATGTTTAAATGGTTAAGTGTCAAATGCGTAAACGGTAAACTGTACTAACTTCATAAGAAGATCAATATCAATTTTAAAAAATTAGACACAGTATCTTTAGTGCGTGAAATGTGGCAGCACCCTTACCGTACACTCCAGAAACTATTCACTGATGCTGATTTTCTTGTTTAAAGCAGCTTTTAGAAATGTCAGAATCCGGGCTCTGAGTAAGTTTCACCTTCTGGGATTCTTTACGCAATGTCATGGTGCTTCACTCATGTTGCAGTAAAGAAATTTGCGACACATTGGAGTCTGTGCGTACCTTTTTTTCTCTAGCAAATAAATGTCGATGTTTTGGAAGTGGTTTGATCTGATTCACATTGATTATTTTTTGGCAGCATAAAATTTAAGGATCAGGGCCTCCTCTGCTCGGGGCAGGAGGTGGAAGTTGGCTTGCAAGCAGCAGCTGATTGCAATAAGACAGTGTAAATGAGTACGTCTGACACTCCATCGAGCGCCTTGAACAACAGTAGTTAAATAATATTCACTGCACAATTGCGCCACTGACGCTTATCTGCATCCTGTTGCTTGAACTGTAGAAGATAAAGTTGAAGCAAGATGAGCACTTGCTGTTGAACATTCCTGGAAACTGGTGGCGGAAAACTCGATGTTTCACACAAGATAAGAAAATTCCAGGAATGCGCTTCGCTTGTACAGCGTCTGATTCAGGAGGAATTCACTGGAGAATATGAAATCCCCCCCCCCCCCTCCTCGCCGCTAGCATCACATTATGACTCGGTAGGATGGTTCGGAACCATACTCGGAATTATGTGAAATTATTCGGCTGGGAGGTTAGGGTATAAAAGCAGAGCTTGAACTCGAGGAAACCATTGATGTCATATCATCGTAACCTCAACATCGATCAACACCGTTTTTCTTTCAAGAGTTCTTGTCTAACAAAATATTTAAATCTGACAAATATATACTTTACCATTAACAATTTTTAACTTACTGATTAGTCGTGCATATCTTATTTTCATTCAGTGCTGCAGCTGTTGCAAGCAGCAGTTGGAGTAAGAAGTCGTGTCCCTCAAAAAGACGCTGAAATTCGAGTTAAGTAGCTGAACCGTGATTTATTTTCAAAGAATATTCTTAAGAAGTTATTTTATTTACTAGCGATTCATCAAGAACATTAACACATTTAATCATACTATGTAAGCATGGAATTAGTTGCCAGGGAGTAACTGATGAAATCGTAACCAAATTCCTTTTAACAAATGGGAATTTTATTCACTTTAATAGTGCCTAAAAGCATTTTTTAAAGAAACAGATTTAAAATTACAGTCAGGAAGCACCCTCTAAATAACAAAGTTGCAATTTATTCAGAGGCAGAAAGAAACAAGTTTTGACTGTATGAACTTTCGGGCATGGAACCTTGCCGCTCCCTTTCGACACGGCCGTAGTTACGACCGCTCTCAACAGCCTCTGAAAGACTACACTGGTGCAAATCTGCAACACACCAGATTACTTTAAACTAAGAGTTTTAACAATTTACACAAGCACACAAACTATGCACCCCCCATATGAGGGATGGAAATGGTACAAAACACTAACAATTAAAATATTAACCTTGCCACCGAAGGTGCAACTTGATTTTAACTTCTAAGAAAAGTCTTACAGTCAAAGGGTGGCAACTTTATATACTAAAATGAGCATTTAAATAAAAGCCCATAAAATGCAATCTTATATAAAATTCTACAAGGTTGGCCAAACAATAGTTAAGATGCTCTACAGTACACAGATACCGCCTCTCAAGATCATAGGCAATAATATCAAAGTTTCCAAAAATCAAAACATATTTGAGGTATTAGGCCGTTACACTCCAAGCAATAAATTCGTTGACACACCAAATCCGACAAACATGACAGAGGCAGCTACTAACGTACGGTAGATTGATAGGGAGATTACCGAACAACCCGACCTGCAGGTTGCTCTAACCCGCCCCTACTCCACAAGGGAAAAACGGACCACCCAATTTATAAACAATCGCCTTCTCACGGGTGGGCAAACGGAGAAGAATTGTGGGATGACCCTAAAGCAAAACGGCTGGTGACCTCACCAAGAAAACAAGTAGAATTTAACAAGAGTAAATCAAACAAGATATCACCAATCACTTAACTTGTAATATACTGCGATTTTTCGAGAAGACCTGGCGCAGCACCCTCAAATCGCTCTCCTGAACCGTCCGCTGCCAGGCGCTTCAACGGACGCAGGAAGGCGCGCCAATCTCCCGTCTCACGGCGTCGCAGCTCGCACCGGCCAGACGTGAGTTGACTCCTGTTGCTCTCGTGTCGACCGCGAAGTCACTACCCCTCGCTATACGCCGCGACCCACTGGACTCACGTGGCGACCCCACATGCACCGGCGCTCAAGACGGACAAGTCATCTTGTGTCTCAGTGCGCGACCGACCAACCGATCGATCCAACCGCCAGTGACCATTGCCTGAGCAATTCGAGCAGACTGGCGGCCTAACGCGCAGACTCAGATGAAGGAACTAAGCCCCGACCCGGCGACCACTTGCTGAGTTCTCTTACTGGCGGAGTGGCAAGACTTTCATTTTACCGGCTTTAAAGTTTGATCCGAACGACAGACATACTAGCATTCCGAACGACAGACAGACACTGACTGCCTAACAAATGCGGACGAGAGACAGACTAGCAAGCTGGGGACGAGAGACTGACCCAGACTGACCCACTGGTGAGCTCGTAGCGCCCCTTAAATGCACGTGGACAGGCAACCTCCCGCCTTTCCCACCAGAGGGAGACACCAATGCTGAGATTGCCACAGCGGCGCCACCGCCAGAAACGGAGGGCGACTTCTTCGCACTACGCGCTGCGGCGCGCTCTTCAAAACAGCAATTTTTACCACGGCTCAGGGGCAACCCTCTGGGAAAAAAGGAAGAGAGTTTTCTTTTGTTTATTTACTTCTTGTCATATCTGTGAATGTTACTCATAACTGTATTTCATTCATTATACAAAATCGTCCAGTAGCGCTCAATCCAGTAATGGAAAATTTTGCAAGAAACACTGTTCTAGTACTTTCTGATTGAGCAGCAGAGAACCTGGAAGAAGTAGTGGAGAATTTGCAACGGTTGAAGATCTCGGTAGGCGACTAGCCTGGTAGTATTACTGCATTGGCAAAAATCAGCGAACTGACAGCAAACGCATGAAATTAGATAATCTCACATGGGTTGCTGTCGTATATGCATTTAAAAGTCGAATATGCAGTGGTATGATAGAAAAGAGGGTTGAGTTTAAAGAGACTAGATATTTTTTAGATGTCTGTTTTCACATTTTCCCGAAAAGAGTTCATCTAATAAATCAACTTCATCAAAAAGTTTTGTCACTAATCTGTAAATTTCTCTCGCTCAAGTCAGTTCAAGAAAAACAAACATATCTCAATACAAAAGTGCAAGTTCGAAGTGAGTGATAATTGGTTATCAGCTAACGTCATTGAAAAGCTATAAAGGAAACTTGAGACTTTTCAAAAGAGAGATTTCGACTGAGCATTGACGTAAATAGTTCAGCTACATATTAATAGAAATGAAAATAACGGGTTTTACACAAGAGTGTACATGAGACTATGCAAGGCGATAGTAATAAACATGCAGTAATAATTTTTCAGTAATGTGACAATATCCCCTTCAGGAGGTCAATTTCAGCTGGACTGAACCTGAAAATAAGCGTACCGAATGTGCGCCTAAATGTGTGAAATACGTTGACAAATTAAACTTCGCCGTCATACCGTTTTCTGCACAGTTAGTGCACGCTCACATATCTAAACATCAGAATGAAGACATCTCTGTAAACATTTACAGCCAGTATTTTGCTTATGAATCGATAGTCGTCGATGACAAGACAGATGAAAAACATTTAAATCCGTTAATGTTGCAGATTACCAATGCAGATATATACCTCTTCTGTTCCATAAAAAGCCTTTTAGGGTCAGCCCAGAGTGGCATTAATGCTTATCATTATCCAGTTGTAGTATCTGATTGCTCTCCGTGCTGTTTTCACCCCTAGGAGAAATTAGGTGTACATTTAGCCGACTGTGCATAGTTCAAATCAGTCAACAGTGTATTGCCTAGTGGCAAGAACGATACAAAAAAAAATATACATTATCTTTAGTGTGTGAGAAGTGGCAATTGACCCTTAACACAAGCTCACTTAGCTCACTTACGTATACACCAAAAAGAATTCACGCTAACTGATGCTGATTGTCTTGTGTAAGTCCGCTTTCAGGATAGTCAGAATACAAGTTCTGAGTAAGTCCGCTTTCAGGATAGTCAGAATACAAGTTCTGAGTAAGTATCACACTCTGGAATTTCTTATGCAATTTCTTGGCTTCTCACTCATGTTGCAGTAAAGGATTTTGTGACGTACTGCGGCTTCTATATAAGCAAATAAATGTCGTTTGAAACTGATTTGGCAGCGCAGGGTAACCGTGCGGTCTTAGGCGCCTTGCCACGGTTCGTGCGGCTCCCCCCGTCGGGGTTTCGAGTCCTCCCTCGGGCATGGGTGTATGTGTTGTCCTTAGCGTAAGTTAGTTTAAGTGACATTAAGTAGTGTGTAAGCCTAGGAATCAATATGTGTGTGTGAATGACCAAACTGCGGGGGTCATCTGTCCCTAGACTTACACACTACTTAAACTAACTTATGCTAAGAACAACACACGCACACCCATGCCCGAGGGAGGATTCGAACCTCCGGTGGGAGGGGCCGTGCAATCCATGGAATGACGCCTCAAACCGCGCGGCCACTCCGCGCGGCAGAGAACTATGACCTCAGCAGTTTGGTCCCATAGGAACCTACCACAAATTTCAATTTCAAAGTGATTTGATGTGGTTCACTATGATTACTTTTCAATAGCATAAAATTTAACGCACAACGCGTCCTTTGATCAGGGCTGGAGAAAGTGCTTGGCTTTCAAGCAGCAGTTGAGCCCGATAAGACTGTGTTATCAGCGCCTGTGAGATTCTCTTGAGCGCCTTGACCAGCAGTAGATAAATAATATTTGCCGCAAAGTTGTGGAACATAGTTCGTTTTTGTATATCCTGTTGCTTGAATTGTAGAAGAGAAAAGGTGAAGCAACAGGAATGCTTGCCTGTTGAACATTCTTGGAAACTGGTTCTGAAAAACACAGTGTTTTACACAAGCAAAGATAATTCCATGAATGTGTGTGCAAAGACTCTGATTCACCAGGAATTGATACACGCTATATGAAATCCCTCCCCATAATGCGCTGACTCAACATGAAGGTTCCAAACAACTGGGTAGAGCAGCTGTCTCCGAAATTCAAAATACGAGGCAAAAAGAAAAAAAATGTAAGCCTCCTTCTGCTTATGCACAGTTCATTCCTTGTCAAGTCTGTGAATACAACTCAGACATGTAATTAATTCAATATTACAGAATCTGCAAGCAGCACTCAATCGAGCAGTGGAGAATTTGCAAGCAGCAGAGGTCTAGTACCTCTTGATCGTGCAGCAGATAATCTACAACCAGCAGCAGAGAATCAGCAGCGGGGATGAAGTCCCGAGTCTCTCGGTCGGGGTGGGGGACTCGACTAAACTAGTAATGTTATTGCATTAGCAAAAAAGGAAATAACCGGCAGCAAAATGCACTCAGTTAGATCAGAGGCGGTCAAAATTTCAGCTCACGGGCCACGCACGTGCACGAGTGCCAAAGCGCTTAGCTTCACTTCATATTTTCCCCACGGGTACGTCACCGTGCCTGAATCCGAGGAGGGGGAAGAACGGAAAACTACGAATGTGCTGCATTTAAGTGGCAGTGCAGTCGAACTGCATACTACTTGGTTTTATATTTCACGTTTATCAACAACACTAGTTTAAAAAAAAATAGTATTATTTAATAATTTTTGGCGCTGAAGAGATAAAAATTATATTATCTGGTACAAACTGTCGGCTTACGGACAGACGCAGACAATTTCAGAGTTTTGCACTTAAGTTGCCACGTAATTGTGCCTTATTTAGTTTCATAATCAAGAAAATACACTACTGGCCATTAAAATTCCTACACCAAGAAGAAACGCAGATGATAAACGGGTGTTCATTGGACAAATATATTTCACTAGAACTGACATGTGATTAGATTTTCACGCAGTTTGGGTGCACTGATCCTGAGAAATCAGTACCCAGAACAACCACCACTGGCCGTAATAACGGCCTTGATACGCCTGGGTATTGAGTCAAACAGAGCTTGGATGGTGTGTACAGGTACAGCTGCCCATGCAACTTCAACACGATACCACAGTTCATCAAGACTAGGGACTGGCGTATTGTGACGAGCCAGTTGCTCGGCCACCATTGACCAGACGTTTTCAATTGGTGAGTGATCTGGAGAACGTGCTGCCTAGGGCAGTAGTCGAACAGTTTCTGTATCCAGAAAGGCCCGTACAGGACCTGCAACATGCGGTCGTGCATTATCCTGCTAAAATGTAGCGTTTCGCAGGGATCGAATCGAGGGTAGAGCCACGGGTCGTAACACATCTGAAATGTAACGTACACAGTTAAAAATGCCGTCAATGCGAACAAGAGTTGACCGAGACGTGTAAGCAATGGCACCTCATACCATCACGCCGGGTGATACGCCAGTATGATGATGACGAAAACACGTCCAATGTGCGTTCACCGCGATGTCGCTAAACACGGATGCGACCATCACGATGCTGTTAATAGAAACTGGATTCATCCGAAAAAATGACGTTTTGCCATTCGTGCACCCAGGTTCGTCGTTGAATACACCATCGCAGCGCTCCCGTCTGTGATGCAGCGACAAGGGTAACCGCAGCCATGGTCTCCGAGCTGATAGTCCATGCTGCTGCAAACGTCGTCCAACTGTTCGTGCAGATGGTTGTTGTCTTGCAAGCGTCCCCATATGATGACCCAGGGATCGAGACGTGGCTGCACTATCCGTTACAGCCATGCGGATAAGATGCCTGTTATCTCGACTGCTAGTGATACGAGGCCGTTGGGATCCAGCACGGTGTTCCGTATTACCTGAC
Organism: Schistocerca nitens; assembly: GCF_023898315.1. NCBI lineage: Eukaryota > Metazoa > Arthropoda > Insecta > Orthoptera > Acrididae > Schistocerca > Schistocerca nitens. The sequence continues at coordinate 80,387,416 of NC_064621.1, read as the reverse complement.
TGAACCCACTCGTGATGGCTGGGTGTTGTGTGCTGTCCTTAGGTTAGTTAGGTTTAAGTAGTTCTAAGTTCTAGGGGACTTATGACCACAGCAGTTGAGTCCCATAGTGCTCAGAGCCATTTGAACCATTTTTTGACTGAACCCACCGATACCATATTCTGGATCTCGACCAACGCGAGCAGCAATGTCGCGATACGATAAACCGCAATCGCGATAGGTTACAATCCGTCCTTTATCAAAGTCGGAAACATGATGGTACGCATTTCTCCTCCTTACACGAGGCATCACAACAACATTTCACCGGCGCCAACCTTGTGTGAATGCTCTGAAAAGCTAATCATTTGCATATCACAGCATCTTCTTCCTGTCCGTTAAATTTCGCGTCTGTAGCACGTCATATTCGTGGCGCAGCAATTTTAATGGCAGTAGCGTATCTTTCACACAAATATGTTGGTCAAAATATTGTAGCACTTTTTCAGTTATTTATGGCGACTCGGAAAGCAATATATACGTCCTGGATAGTTTTAACGTAAAAGGCTTTGTCATTAAAACTGGAATTACCTTGAAGGTCAATCAGTTACATCCGCACATTCACAAGGAGGCACACTAAAGCGGCAAACAGTTTCCAAACCAGCTCGGAAACGGATGTACGATTGAGTGTCCTCAAAACCTTCGTAAAACTATCTCTGTAATCCTTGCAAGGTCACAATGACTTCTGCAAACCTTGTGTTTTCTTTAACGCCAGTGTGATGAGGGAACTGGACTGTTTTTGTTATAATGTGTCCCTTCTACAACGTGATTTCCTTTTTAAATGCACGCCCATCAAATAGCAAAGAAATTAATTTGCAGTTTCTTGCTATGGACACTCTGCAGTCAAGTCCACTTAATATGCAAAACCTGCAATCCATTATGATCTAATTTTTGTTCCTGCTCTTCCGTAATAAATTATACAGTGAGTTTTAAATCGAAAAATCGTTCAGGATGTGCCCCCTGATTTAAGCAACGTACTCCTCAGTAATATATAAGCGTCAGTCCTCTTCGTTCAGGTCCATCGTAAACTGTTGAAGCTGACTGTGGAATAGTGCGTGCGGCTTCACACGTTTTACTGTCCATACCACCAATTTCTTCACGTGCTGCATGAGTGCAAATTTAACAAAAAGCGCTTCTTGATGCACAGAGCAATGAATCGCATATGTGAATGGTTGTATTCCTTCGACATGGTACTGCAATACCATTTAATAGCAAATTTGCGGTACTCATAGCTTACGCGTTTGCGTAATGTATATTGAGAGTCCTCATCCCTCTCTTCTGTTATTCACATTTGCTTTTAAAGGTTTGTAACGACAGATCGCTAGACTGCCTCTTTTTGTGAAAACAGCCACTAGACTTGCGAACGTCCTACTTACGGCGAACAAATGGCGAAGGGAAAACAGTGCTGACACACGAGTTGCTATCAAAACTTTTAGAAAACTACTGTTGTAATTCTTTCAAAGTCACAATGAATTCTTCAGACCTCGCGTTTTCTTTAATAGCAGTGACCTTATAGTAACTGGACTGTGTCTATCAGAAAGCGTCCCTTCTGCAAAGCGATTTCATTTTAAATGCATTCCCATCAATTCGGAAAGAAGTTGTCTCTCACCTTTCAGTGTTTTACTGTGGCCAACGCGCAGTAAATTCCACTTAAAATGCGAAGTCTGCAATCAATTACTATGTTCTAATTTTCTTTCCTGCACTCCTTTTTCCTTCATAAATTCAATAATAGCGAGTTTTAAACCGAGAAATCGTTCCAGGCATGCCCCTTGAGTTAATCAACGTACTTTGCAGTAATATATGAAGTCTCCGCACTCTTCATTCAGTTCCATTGAAGACTGTTGTGACTGACAATGGAATAACGCTTGCGACTTCAAAAATTTTATTATTCGTGTCAGCATTTCTTCGCGTGCTCGAGGCCTGCAAATTTAGCACAAAGCGCTTCTTGATGCAGAGAACAATGAATCCCGTCTGTTCTTCCGACCGTTGTAATTTTTTTCTCGTTCGGTGTCAACTAAATCTTTAAATTCTTGCTGCATGGTATTGTAACGTCGTTTCATAGCAAGTATGCAGTATCAGTCGCTTATGCGAATTGAGAATTCTCATCCTTCTGTTATTTCCAATCATTTTAAAGGATTGCTATGATAGATCGCTAGACTGCCTGTTTTTCTGCAAACAGCCGCTGGACGTTTTAACGTCCTTCACACCAGAAACAAACAGTGAAGTGTAGACAGCGCTGACAGCGCAATTATACCGATCTCAGGGAGTTGTACCGACTGAAACATACCGCACCGCGATGCTAAATGAAATAATATGTACGGTTGTGAAATTTACGACGTTCAGAAAGTAACTACAGCTACAATTTGTAATTTATGCTATACAGAACGTGTGTTACAATCAGTTGCTCGTTGCTGTCATAGCAGTGACTCTAGTTCACGTTCCACTCACGTACTTTTGCATAAACCTTCCAGTAATTCCTACTACACACACTGCCGCTACGACAAGAGATATTCCGAGTCTACAGGCATCGTTTATATGAAAGGGTTCACTGAACAGCTGTGTGCAATCGCTGTAAGTTTGATTGACACTTTATTGCAAATTAAGAAGATGGAAATCAGCTTCAAAGAATTTACGTTGTACTTGGCAGAGGTGTACCATACCTGCAGCAAACCATTTCTGCTGCAACGGCAACTACAGACCTCACTATAGAGGTCCCGTCATTTTCAACAATTACATTTCTTGATCACAAGCTTTTGTGAATAAAAAATGACAGACGGTTGCGAAGAGGTTAAAGTAAATCCAGGTCGCGTTTCTCTTCTGAATATCGAACATGGAGAAATACACTCCTGGAAATGGAAAAAAGAACACATTGACACCGGTGTGTCAGACCCACCATACTTGCTCCGGACACTGCGAGAGCGCTGTACAAGCAATGATCAAACGCACGGCACAGCGGACACACCAGGAACCGCGGTGTTGGCCGTCGAATGGCGCTAGCTACGCAGCATTTGTGCACCGCCGCCATCAGTGTCAGCCAGTTTGCCGTGGCATACGGAGCTCCATCGCAGTCTCTAACACTGGTAGCATGCCGCGACAGCGTGGACGTGAACCGTATGTGCAGTTGACGGACTTTGAGCGAGGGCGTATAGTGGGCATGCGGGAGGCCGGGTGGACGTACCGCCGAATTGCTCAACACGTGGGGCGTGAGGTCTCCACAGTACATCGATGTTGTCGCCAGTGGTCGGCGGAAGGTGCACGTGCCCGTCGACCTGGGACCGGACCGCAGCGACGCACGGATGCACGCCAAGACCGTAGGATCCTACGCAGTGCCGTAGGGAACCGCACCGCAACTTCCCAGCAAATTAGGGACACTGTTGCTCCTGGGGTATCGGCGAGGACCATTCGCAACCGTCTCCATGAAGCTGGGCTACGGTCCCGCACACCGTTAGGCCGTCTTCCGCTCACGCCCCAACATCGTGCAGCCCGCCTCCAGTGGTGTCGCGACAGGCGTGAATGGAGGGACGAATGGAGACGTGTCGTCTTCAGCGATGAGAGTCGCTTCTGCCTTGGTGCCAATGATGGTCGTATGCGTGTTTGGCGCCGTGCAGGTGAGCGCCACAATCAGGACCGCATACGACCGAGGCACACAGGGCCAACACCCGGCATCATGGTGTGGGGAGCGATCTCCTACACTGGCCGTACACCACTGGTGATCGTCGAGGGGACACTGAATAGTGCACGGTACATCCAAACCGTCATCGAACCCATCGTTCTACCATTCCTAGACCGGCAAGGGAACTTGCTGTTCCAACAGGACAATGCACGTCCGCATGTATCCCGTGCCACCCAACGTGCTCTAGAAGGTGTACGTCAACTACCCTGGCCAGCAAGATCTCCGGATCTGTCCCCCATTGAGCATGTTTGGGACTGGATGAAGCGTCGTCTCACGCGGTCTGCACGTCCAGCACGAACGCTGGTCCAACTGAGGCGCCAGGTGGAAATGGCATGGCAAGCCGTTCCACAGGACTACATCCAGCATCTCTACGATCGTCTCCATGGGAGAATAGCAGCCTGCATTGCTGCGAAAGGTGGATATACACTGTACTAGTGCCGACATTGTGCATGCTCTGTTGCCTGTGTCTATGTGCCTGTGGTTCTGTCAGTGTGATCATGTGATGTATCTGACCCCAGGAATGTGTCAATAAAGTTTCCCCTTCCTGGGACAATGAATTCACGGTGTTCTTATTTCAATTTCCAGGAGTGTATTAATCTTTTACGAAAAGTATTATTGTATTGCACTAAGAGCTGTACAGCAATCTAACTTTCCGATTCATCAATTCGCTAATTTTGTTGACGCGATCACTCAGAAAGTGTGCTTCATATCTGAAATCAGTTGAACTGAAGATAATATGGACATATTTTCACGATGTTCGAGAGTTTAATCCAGTGAATCAGAAGATAACTTTTCTGCAAGAATATGTTAGCAAAGAATCGACCCCCTTAATCACAAAGTTTAAAATTTTATTAACAGGCAAAACAAAAATAGAAGCCGAGTACAAAACAGCTTGCAATGTATGGAATGTATACAAGTGAGAAACATTAGTAAACTGTTCCGATTTGTATTTGAAAATCGTTGTGCTACTCCTTGTGGACATGTTTCAAAATTTTCTCGGTCTTTGCCTTAAGAGATAATCCTGAGAATTACACTACTTTCCCTGGCTTCGCATGGTTTAGTCTGTGGAAATTGCTACAGCGGAATTGTAGCTCATTACCATTATCGAACAATTCCACTTTGTTGAAAGACGCATTAGAGATGGTATTGTCCATTGTTCTCTCATGCCATTGCGAACAACAGATTCATGCCCAATTATGATGACACAATTTACGAATCTTACATCATTTTTGGTGGTGGTTAGTGTTTAACGTCCCGTCGACAACGAGGTCATTAGAGACGGAGCGCAAGCTCGGGTTAGGGAAGGATTGGGAAGGAAATCGGCCGTGCCCTTTCAAAGGAACCATCCCGGCATTTGCCTGAAACGATTTAGGGAAATCACGGAAAACCTAAATCAGGATGGCTGGAGACGGGATTGAACCGTCGTCCTCCCGAATGGGAGTCCAGTGTGCTAACCACTGCGCCACCTCGCTCGGTTTACATCATTTGTCTTGATGTGTATAGCATATACAGTGATGCAGTATCTTCCGATATCCAATTGAAAGTAGCTTCCTCCAGACAAGGTTGCAACGTCTATGATGGAAAACGTACCAAATTTTTCCGATACAGGGAGCATTTTAGAAATATATCCCGTATACCGATTTTCGTCCATATGTGCCTTTATGTCATGAAGAAATGTCACCGCCATCCATAATAATAATCGACCTGCGATGTTATTCGTTACAGGAATCTGAAACAATGTTTACGCCACAAATTTGCTTTAAAAAAGATTCACCGAATTTTATTATTTTAGCAATCTCCTTGGATGAACTCATATATTGAGATTAACACACAAAAAAGCATGAATGTAAGCAATGACTTCGAGAAAACAATTTCAGACTGATGAATGATGATGTGTTAGGCAAAACAACGCAAAATATGTAAATGACGCAGGATATAAGATCAGCGACCTCCTGAGAAGGTGTGTATGGAGCAGCTGCATTAATTTCCAAATCAAATTTCAAAGGAGTGTTATTATCAATCAAAATTTAGTTATCATTGAACTGAGCAAGCTTAATGTAGTCTTCGATAAACCCATTGCAATAGGAATGACTGTTTTGGATGTTTCAAAATCGCTTCTTACAGACTTCCATTATGGATATACATTAAACAAGTTTCCAGTAAACAATGTAAAACTGTGCTTAATTTAACGCATTACAACACCAAATAGTTACGAAAATATCAAGAATTATATCCAGAAATGTTTGATTCTTTAGGTTTCCGTCTTCAGGCCACAAGTGAGCCGGCCAGAGTGGCCAAGCGGTTCTAGGCGCTACAGTCCGGAACCGCGCGACCGCTACGGTCGCAGGTTCGAATCCTGCCTCGGGCATGGATGTGTGTGATGTCCTTAGGTTAGTTAGTTTTAAGTAGTTCTAAGTTCTAGGGGACTTATGACCACAGCAGTTGAGTCCCATAGTGCTCAGAGCCAGCCACAAGTGACCCATCTGGACCATCCGACCGCCGTGTCATCCTCAGCTGAGGATGTGAAAGGAGGGTCGTGTGGTCAGCACACCTCTCTCCCGGTCGTCACGATGGTTTTCTTTGACCAGAGCCGCCACTATTCGGACGAATAGCTCCTGAATTTGCATCACAAGGCTGAGTGCACCTCGAAAAATGGCAACAGCGCATGGCAACTCGAATGGTCACCCATCCAAGTGCCGTCCACGCCCGACAGCGCTTAACTTCGGTGATCTGACGGGAACCGGTGTATCCACTGCGGCAAGGCCGTTGCCTCGTCTAAACAATAGAGACTGTATAACAGAAGGAAGGTTTTCACGACCGGATCACATAGCTGCTGGTAAACCTTTCGGGATGTGAGGTCGTGGTCCAAAAAGCTCTTTTGTTCAAATGGTTTAAATGGCTCTGAGCACTATGGGACTTAACATCTGTGGTCATCAGTCCCCTAGAACTTAGAACTACTTAAACCTAACTAACCTAAGGACATCACACACATCCATGCCCGAGGCAGGATTCGAACCTGCGACCGTAGCGGTCACGCGGTTCCAGACTGTAGCGCCTAAAACCGCACGGCCACATCGGCCGGCCCTCTTTTGTTCCTGACGTTTCATCCAGGACTGCGCTGGACATCTTCAGAGGCGCTCCTCCGCTGAGTCTTGCCGACTGACTGGTCGGACGTAGGAAAGGGGGCGTGGTCAAAGTAACACGTGATGAACAGAGATCATCCGCGTCAGAGATAAAACTAAACTGTCGATTGTCGTCTTGTAAAAGATAAAACCGTCTAGCGATTCTGCACTGTCCATAAGTTGCCAAGTTTCATTGCCTCTTCTTTCCTATTAATATTATCCAGACGGTTATATATTTCAATGGCTTCTCTACATAGTCATGGATAATAATTTGACGTTGTAGATAAAATTGCTGTTTCAGAAAACTTCACTTCGTGGTTACTGACTGAAAAGCATCTCTGGTACAGCTGATTTCTTTATTTTTCCTAGTTGGCAAAGACTTTTGTATTCTTTTAGCCGTGTATTATGTTCCTCTTGATAGTTCCAATTGATAGTTCCAATATAAACTTAACCACATGTACTCGGAATTTTGTATATACCAGATGTCGACAGAGGAGGGCGTTTGTCCTTCACAGTTCGGAGTATTTGACTTATTTCCTATGTTGTTCTAAAGATCAGTCTGATGTCATATTTCAGTTAGATCCGATCTGACCCTTTACTTTTTTAATAAAAGATAGAGAAAATGTATTTTTCCGAAGTTGTGGTTCATCCTTGTCCTTCGGTCTTCTGTTCCTTGGTCGCAAAATTCTCTTTACCTCTTTCTCTGAGTAGCCATTTTTTTCGAAAGCCTGCTTCAGATGTTTTGTTTCAGCGTCCAGGTGTTCCGGAAATGCACCCGCTATTAACATAACCTATCCTTGTATGACCTGTCGCAGGCAGCAAGACATCCGCTACTGCTCTTACCACCCGACCTAACTATTGCATAGGTTTGTTTCCCTTGCCTCTTGTCTTGGCACTTTTTCCCCTCTGCCCTTCAAACCGTTACCCTTCGTTAGACTTATTAATGGTTAACCTTAACCAGACGTGCAAAAACATCGCAGTACCCACACCCTGTAACACCTCACTTTAGTGAAAAGTAACCCTTCTGCAGAGATGGCAGTAGACTTTTTGAGTTGGCCATCATGCCGGTGTGGGCGTGGAGGGGCTCTACCTCTTTAAAAAAATCCGACCGCTCAGTCGTTAAGACTCAGCAGAGGAGAGCCTCTGAGGATGTCCGGCTCTGTCCTGGACGAAACGTCAGGCACAGAAGAGTTTCTTGTATCAAGACCTCACATCCCGGAAGGTTTACCAGCAGCTAATAGATACTACGTTCCATTGCTGAATATAAAAGAGGATGTGTTAATACAACACAGTCTTAATGGTGAACGTATTACTGAATTTGTGAATCTAGAGTAAAAATGTATGTCCTCAAGACCCAGTCTGTATGCATAATCCACACAGCAAAGGATATAAAACAGTCGTCTGTTAATAGGTTAAACATAGATGATTACAGGCAATGTATGATGGATTTGAAAATACAAACCATTCTGCAGTACATAATTCAATCTAAGCAACCTGTTGTTTCTACTATTGAACAGCACAGACTGATTTTATCTGTAGAGGACGATAAATGTCATATACTTCTGGATAATATAAATATATTGACTTGGGGATCATTGCAGCATGAAACATGATGATTGGTTTTATTGAAAATACCTGAAAAATTCTAAAAAAAGTATTTAATGTAAATTGTAGATTGTAACTTAAGATCTTTACCTCATTGTAACTGATGGGAATTCACACTTCTGTTTCTGATTAAATTGTTGTTCTCATTATACGAAGATCCCTTTTTTGATAGCAATGTAGCGATCCATACTGATAGTGAAAAATACTGTACACTTTAACCTCTGAATATCCCTTCTAGCTAGAATGTATACAACAAACAATGCAGAAATGTAAAAAAAAAGAAAACAATAAACGTAAAAACACTATATGAATATGTGCAAAAATTGAATGTAAATACTTATTAAAAGACATCTTCCACGTAAATACATTGCTGTGAAAAACATTTAATACAAAAACATAGTAAAGAAATTTTTTATAATAAATTTTATATCTAGAGCGCATTTTGTTTTTCCTTTCTATTCCCTCTGTAACATATAGTCTGTGAAAGAGGCAGACATAACATTAGTGGGTTTCCATGAGCCATATCTCTGGGCTGCGAGTTATCAGACTCCTGAGACACGAGAAGATACCTCCTTCCGCAATGTGTCCAAGTAAGTGGCTTCCCTGACATAATATGTGTCTCAGATACGTGCATGTGTGCATGTGTGTGTGTGTGTGTGTGTGTGTGTGTGTACATGCGCACATTTTACTAGTGATAATGCACAATTACTTATACATTTTTGAACATGGCACAATAAGTTGCGTCAGTGCCTGTTCAGTGAAGTGGATTTCAGCTGCTGCGGAAGGAGGAAAATCTGCATTCTTTTCATTCTCTTTGTAGTATATTAGAATATTGCACACAGAACAATTAATATGAGACCTGTTGATGCGAAAGGTAACAGCATTTTATATACTGTGTATACTACGATGAAGGTCCATGAAAAGCTAAACATAAAGTCGTCGATTTTGTTAGAGTTAGTAATCACAAAGCAATTTCCGAAAAAGGCTTGTCTACGTAGATATTTAAAATGTGAGTAGTTCAGAAGACCAGTGTATCAGCAGTAAAACTCCATCACAGCAGGAGTTTTCTGCAGCATAGAACTACAAAAAAAAAAAAAAAAAAAAAAAAAAAAAAAAAAAAACAGATATCCATCCACATATGCAGCTGAAAAAATCGTACTAAAAAAATGAAACGACGATTCCACAAAACGGGTGGTTTTTAACAATTCCTGAAATGATTTGTAAGACTATGTATGTGTAAGGAGTAAGCTGCACATCGAGGGCAATCAGTTACAATTTAGCTGTAACGTGAATAATTTATCACAGATTTACATTAACATGAAGGACAATTTATTATAATTTTACTGTAACATGGATGGTAATTTGCTACATTTTTCTGTAACATGGAGAGCAATTTTTACCGTTTTTTTTAATATGGATCAATTTGCAACACTTTTACTATAATTTAGGACAGTTTGCTGCAGTCTTGGGTCTGCTTTCTGCAAATTCAGGCAAGTCCAGATTTTAGAAAGATACTGACAAAAACATGGTGTCTATATGCTATAATCAATAATGTGCAAATTTGTGTGTGTGTGTGTGTGTGTGTGTGTGTGTGTGTGTGTGTGTGTGTGTGTTCGTAGAAGTTTGCTTATGTGTTTTAAATATGGAAATACTGAGAGCTATACCCCCTTTGTAATTTTTTGCATAAATTCGGATTGTTCCGATACTTTTGAGTACAGCCAAGATGCCTATTCTGGTGTTACATTGTGATTTCATTCAAAAGTCCACTAAATATTACTCTGTGATTTATCTGAATTATAGAAAATTATAATTCTTTAAATAATATAATTAATTATTACAATTTTTTAAATTATAATGGACATTAAAGCAGGCTTCATCAATTGGGATGGCTGCAACTGTTAACAGTATCCTGATACTCATTAGAGAGGAGAAGGAGAAGGGAGAGGAGAAGGAGGTGAATGAGAGGGAAGGGGGAGGGGTGTGCCTTGTCACATGAGGATGTAATTGATAATGCCGATGATGTCACCGATGAGGAACATGGGCCTTGTGACATCATCATTCCTTGTATTCCAAAATGGATCAAAGTCACTTCTAAAATCATTCTTTGGGAGCCAACATTAGCATATAAAAAGTTGTAATTGGCAACAAGTAACACAATGCTAAATTACCATTTGTAATTGCAAAATTCGCTCCCACTAGCAAATGGGCACTATAGGACAATGTACTTCTCATTGCTCCCATATAATGGGGCAAGAAATTATTCAGGTAGTGAAGGGAGACGAAAATTTAATAGCCATGGGTGACTGAAATGCGAGAGTAGGAAAAGGGAGAGAAGGAAACATAGTAGGTGAATATGGATTGGGGCCCAGAAATGAAAGAAGAAGCCGCCTGGTAGAATTTTGCGCAGAGCATAACGTAATCATAGCTAACACTTGGTTCAAGAATCATAAAAGAAGGTTGTATACATGGAGGAATCCTGGAGATACTAAAAGTTATCAGATAGATTATATAATGGTAAGACAGAGATTTCGGAACCAGGTTTTAAATTGTAAGACATTTCCAGGGGCAGATGTGTACTCTGACCACAATCTATTGGTTATGAACAGTAGATTAAAATTGAAGAAACTGCAAAAAGGTGGGAAATTAAGGAGATGGGACCTGGATAAACTGAAAGAACCAGAGGTTGTACAGTGTTTCAGGGAGAGCATAAGGGAACAATTGACAGGAATGGGGGAAAGAAATACAGTAGAAGAAGAATGGGTAGCTTTGAGGGATGAAATAGTGAAGGCAGCAAAGGATCAAGTAGGTAAAAAGACGAGGGCTAGCAGAAACCCTTGGGTAACAGAGAAATATTGAATTTAATTGATGAAAGGAGAAAATATAATAATGCGGTAAATGAAGCAGGCAAAAAGGAATACAAACGTCTCAAAAATGAGATCGACAGGAAATGCAAAATGGCTAAACAGGGATGGCTAGAGGACTAATGTAAGGATGTAGAGGCTTATCTCACTAGGGGTAAGATAGATACTGCCTACAGGAAAATTAAAGAGACCTTTGGAGAAAGGAGAACCACTTGCATGAATATCAAGAGCTTTGATGGAAACCCAGTTCTAAGCAAAGAAGGGAAAGCAGAAAGGTGGAAGGAGTATATAGAGGGTCCATACAAGGGCGATGTACTTGAGGACAATATTATGGAAATGGAAGAGGATGTAGATGAGGATGAAATGGGAGATATGATACTGCATGAAGAGTTTGACAGAGCACTGAAACACCTGAGTCGAAACAAGGCCCCCGGAGTAGACAGCATTCCATTAGAACTACTGACAGCCTTGGGAGAGCCAGTCCTGACAAAACTCTACCATCTGGTGAGCAAGATTTATGAGACAGGCGAAATACCCTCAGACTTCAAGAAGAATACAATAACGCGAATTCTTTACAGACGAATGGAAAAACTGATAGAAGCCGAAATCGGGGAAGATCAGTTTGGATTCCGTAGAAATGTTGGAACACGTGAGGCAATACTGACCCTACGACTTATCTTAGAAGAAAGATAAAGGAAAGGCAAACCTACGTTTCTAGCATTTGTAGACTTAGAGAAAGTTTTTGACAATGTTGATTGGAATACTCTCTTCCAAATTCTGAAGGTGGCAGGGGTAAAATACAGGGAGCGAAAGGCTATTTACAATTTGTACAGAAAGGAGATGGCAGTTATTAGAGTCGAGGGGTATGAAAGGGAAACAGTGGTTGGGAAGGGAGTGAGACAGGGTTGTAGCCTGTCCCCGATGTTATTCAATCTGTATATTGAGCAAGCAATAAAGGAAACAAAAGAAAAGTTCGGAGTAGGTATTAAAATCCATGGAGAAGAAATAAAAACTTTGAGGTTCGCCGGTGACATTGTAATTCTGTCAGAAACAGCAAAGGACTTGGAAGAGCAGCTGAACGGAATGGACAGTGTCTTGAAAGGAGGGTATAAAATGAACATCAACAAAAGCAAAACGAGGATCATGGAATGTAGTCGAATTAAGTCGGGTGATGCTGAGAGAATTAGATTAGGAAATGAGACACTTAAAGTAGTAAAGGAGTTTTGCCATTTGGGGAGAACTGATGATGGTCGAAGTAGAGAGGATATATATTGTAGACTGGCAATGGCAAGGAAAGCGTTTCTGAAGAAGAGAAATTTGTTAACATCTAGTATAGATTTAAATGTCAGGAAGTTGTTTCTGAAAGTATTTGTATGGACTGTAGCCATGTATGGAAGTGAAACGTGGACGATAAATAGTTAAGACAAAAAGAGAATAGAAGCTTTTGAAATGTGGTGCTACAGAAGAATGCTGAAGATTAGGTGGATAGATCACATAACTAGTGAGGAGGTATTGAATAGAATTGAGCAGTTTGTGGCACAACTTGACTAGAAGAAGGGATCGGTTGGTAGGACAGGATAGAGTAGCATGGAGAGCTGCATCAAACCAGTCTCAGGACTGAAGACCACAACAACAACAACAGATGAACACACTTTCTTTTTCATGCCATTCATTTCCAGTCAGCAGCATCTAAAACAAGTAAATTTGAGTTCAGTTCCACATTAGATACCAGTTAGGATATGGGAGATACCGTGCATAAAAAATGATCCGTCAGGTACACATCCTCAACAAAACGGGTGGAAGAGGGGTGGGCGGAGGTAAAAACGCAACGCGTTAAACCAGGCAACAGTAACACTGTGGACAGTTTTGCAACAAGAACACATTGCCGTCAGTGCCTTCAGGAAGTTCGTTGTGACCAACTGCCCAACAAAAAGGCAATAACAACCAGAAAAGTATGTGAGACTATTTCAGGCAGAGTTGAATCTGTGCAGATGGGAAGAGTCAGCAACAAATGCAGATATAGCCGGCAGATCTCCAACTGCAGATTCTCCCAATACATTCATTGGAACAGATGGAGACATTGCTCTGCAAGACGTCTTCGTCGATAATCATGATTTGTTGTGATTTGCATCTACATAATTCACAATGATCAATAAAACATGTTTCAGTGCCTTAACATAATTGAATTACCCATAATCATCTTCAAATCCTTCAACTAAAGCCGCGCGGGGTAACCGCGCGATCTGACTCGCCTTCCCACGTTTCGCACGGTTCCCCCGTCGGACGTTCGAGTCCTCCTTCGGGCATGGGTGTGTGTGTTGCCCTTAACGTAAGTTAGTTTAAGTTAGACTGAGTAAAGTGTAAGCGTAGGGACCGTTGACCCCAGCAGTTTGGTCCCATAGGAACTTACCACCACCACCTTCAACTAAAGCTTCAGAGCTGTTCAAAATATTTGAGATTTGACTGTCTCTGAAATGTGGAAAATATATGCAAGGTCTTGATACACTAAAGCGCCAAAGAAACTGGAATAGGATGCGTATTCAAAGACAGAGATACGTAAATAGGCAGAATACGGCGCTGCGGACGGAAACGCTAGTACGACAACAATTGTCTGGCGCAGTTGTTAGATCGGTTACTGCTGCTACAATGGCAGGTTATCAAGATTTAAGTGAGTTTGTGGTATTATAGTCGGCGCACGAGCGATGGGACATAGCATCTCCGAGGTAGCGATAAAGTGGGGATTTCCCTTACGTCCATTTCACGAATGTACCGTGAACACCAGCAATCCGATAAAACATCAAATCTCCGACATCGCTGCGGCCGAAAAAAAATCCTGCAAGAACGGGACCAAAGACGACTGAAGACAATCGCTCAACGTGACGGAAGTTCAACCCTTCCGCAAATTGCTGTAGATTTCAATGTTTATCCATCAACAAGTCTCAGCGTGCCAGCCAATCAACGAAACATCGGCGATCTGGGCTTTCGGAGCCGAAGGCCCACTCGTGTACCCTCGATGACTGAACAACACAAAGCTTTACACTTCTCCTAGGCTCATCAACGCCGACAATCATCTGTTGAAGACTGGAAACATGTTGCCTACTCGGACGAGTCTCGTTTCGAATTATATCGAGCAGATGGAAATATACGGATATGGAGACAACCTCATGAATCCATGGACCCTACATGTCAGCAGGGGACTGTTGTAGCTGGAGGCAATGGCGCGGGGAGAGTGCAGTTGGAGTAATACGGGACCCCTGATACGTCGAGATACGACTCTAACATGTGACGCGTACGTAAGCATTCTTTCTGATCACCTGCATCGATTCAAGTCTATTGTTCATTCCGACGGACTTGGGCAATTTCATCATAACAATGCGACACCCCACGCGTCCAGAGTTGCTACAGAGTGGCTCCAGAAACACTCTTCTAAATTTAAACACTTCCGCTGGCCACCAGACTCCCCAAACATGAACATTACTGAGCACCGCTGGGTGCCTTGCAACGGGCTGTTCAGAAGAGATCTCCACCCATTCGTACTCTTACTGGTTTATGGACAGCCCTACAGGATTCATGGTGTCAGTTCCCTCCAGCACTACTTCATACATTAGTCGAGTCTATGGCACGTCGTGTTGCGGCACTTCTGAGTGCTCGCGGGGGGCCCTACACGATATTACGCAGGGGTATCAGTTTTTTTCGCTCTTCAGGGTAGATGTCTCCTATTGCCAAAAACCAAAGAGTAACAATAAGTCTTTGCTTCTCTGGAACTGATTTTCTGAAATTGGTGTACCTGTTTGAAAGATCCGGCGCTATCATATTCATTACAATTTCACAATCGAATGACGTCATCCTAGCGAAGTTACAACCAAACCCACCTTCCGAAATCAGCACATAAATCATGCCACACCCGCACATTGTCTGTCGCATGTTTCCATCAACCAAAAATGACTACATCTTTATCTGCTTATGTCATGAAGCATTATTAATGCAGCACCACATATCATTTATTCGTCCCCTTCACTTATCGTGTAGCTCTCGATGCAAATACACAATGTGAGATATTTGTTGCCAGTTCAGCATGGTAATGGATGTGAATACATATATATAGAATTTTCTGTCCCTAGTGTAGATGGAAATGGGAACAATGACCATAGCTGCGAACATGTTGGAGAGTTTGCTGGACAGAATGCTGCGAACAAAAGCATGTTTTTAACTTCACTATAAACGCTACTTTAATAGGCAGGCCCCCCTTACTTCGAGATTCATGGACACAGAGCGATCTTCATATGTCACGAGCAATGCTGAGAGTTCCTGCCCCCTGCCACCTGTGACGCCCTCATTCAGATGAGAACTCGCTACCCGCATTACGCTGCAACCCACTGGCTTACCCCAGACCGGATAGGTGCGTTGCTTTCTTCAGGATCATCTGCTATGACGTAGGCAGTGAAAGTCACAGGTACGGTTGCGGTGCAAAACGACAGCACCACATAACAAACTAGTAGCTCATCAACAGAAGTCCATCACACATTTCGACGCTCAAACCGTCACTGTGACTGACGCCACAAAACTCGCCTTATGCATGCTCCATGTCCGGAATTCCTGCCCGCACGTAGGAAATTTCCCAAAACTCAGGCACGGAAACCCAATGTATACAATGAATGCCCAACAAGGTTCTTACGGTAAAGAAAACGAGATGAAATTTGCAATGAGTACGCAAAACTGACAGAAACGTAGTAGAGGGGCAATGGACATGACGTTCTAATTTCCAATCAAACTGCAAACGAAAGGAACAGTAAAAGAATAGAATTCACGGATGACACTGTAAAAACAGAGAGGGAACTCACTTTGACTGGGCAGATGATACAGAAAAATTTTTCTAGCCTATTAGCGTGACACAAACTTACGCAGTAAATCTTGATGTAAATAAGATATTTATTTTTCAGCACCATGTTTATTTGACAGGCTCAGCTGTGGCAATGCAAAAGATGTTTTCGACTGGTTTGACAAACTTTCCAGATCTTAACACCATCACAAACACAGTGTAAGAAGCGGACACATTATGATGTAAGGCAAGAATAGAAAACGAACCGCAGAATATTTTACCTTCAGGGAATGCAAAGATGTGAAATTTCAAAATGGACAGTTCATAAACACTTAAGCACCTTCAGCAACCAATGCCAAAATTTCGGTGGCATGGATTTCACTTTGGAACAACATCTAAACTTCTAACGAAGCTGCGCACTCCGATTACACTGAAGTGGCCGGCCGCTGTGGCCTAGCGGTTGTAGGCGCTTCAGTCCGGGAACGCGCTCTGCTACGGTCGCAGATTCGAATCCTGCCTCGGGCATGGATATGTGTGCTGTCCTTAGGTTAGTTATGTTTAAGTAGTTCTAAGGCAAGGGGACTGATGACCTCAGATCTTAAGTCCCATAATGCTTAGAGCCATTTGAATCATTTGAACACTGAAGTGATAAAAGTCGTGTGACAGCTCCTAATATCGCGTTCGACCTCCTCTTTCTCGCTGTATTGCATCAACCCGACGTGGCACGGACTAAACAAGGCGTTGGAAGTACCCTGCAGATATATTGAGGCATACTGCGTCTACAGCCGTCCAAAACTGTGGAAGTGTTTCCGGTGCAGCATCCTGCGCACGACTTGATCTTTCGATTATAGCCCAGGTCGGGCGATCTGGGGGGTCAAATCATTCGCTCGAATTGTCCAGAATGTTACTGAAACCAATTGCGAACCGTTGTGGCCCAGTGGCATCACTCTGTTCTTTGGAAATATGAAGTCCATGAATGGCAGTTAATGATCGCTTCATTTGGACCAGAGGATCTTGTTCATTCCATGTAAACAAAACAACACCGTTATAGAGCCACCGGCAACTTGCACAGTGCCTTGTTAGCAACTTGCGTCCATGGCTTTGTGGGGTCTGCTCCACACACGAACCCTACCATCAGCCCTCACCAACTGCAGTCGGGACTCGTCTGACCAGCCCACTATCTCCCATTCGCTTATGGTCCAACCGACATGGTCACGAGGCAAGGAGAGAGGCACTGCAGATGATATCGTGCTGTTAGCGCGGCACTGGCGGCGGTCACGTGCTGCCATAGCCCATTAACGCCAAATTTCGCCGCACTGTCATAATGGATACGTCCATCGTACGTCCCACACTGATTTCTGAGATTGTTCACACCGTTTCTCTGCTAGCACTGACAACTTCTAGGCAAACGGCTCTGCTCTCGGCCGTTTAGTGAAGGTCGTCAGCCACTGCGTTGTCCGTGGTGAGAGATAATGCCTAAAATTTGGTACTCTCGATACACTCTAGACACGGTGGATTTTGGAATATAGAATTTCCTAGCGATTTCCGAAATGGAGTGTCCCATGCGTATAGCTCCAACTATCGTTCCGCGTCCAGAGTCTGTTAATTCCGATTGTGCGACTATAATCATGTTGGAGACCTTTTCACATGAATTAACTGAATACAAATGACAGCTCCGCCCATGCACTGCTCTTTTATATCTCGTGTACGCGATTCGGCGTTATCTGTGTTGGCGCATATCGCTAGCCCATTACTTTGTGAATTAGGTAGAAATTTCAATTGCGTTGTACTGAAGATGACTACACATTGTTCCTTAATTTTAGTAACTAATCTTCTACTTCAACTACCGAACTAAAACTAAAGGATACCTGAAAACTTAGACAACACAACTCTATTGCTCGAAAGTGTGAGCTGTTTCATCAGCGAGCAGATTATATGGAATTTATGCTCAACAAGTCCTCCTCGACAACGTGCAGACACGTTAGATGTGGCCAGTAGACTTTTCGGATCACTCACTTTGTTTTCTTGAAGCAAACAGCAAAGAGCATCTAGATATACATCTATATACGTACAAGGCAAGGCACTATAGTGTGAGTGGCGGAGGATGTTTTGTATTACTTAAAAGTATTTCCCTTTCCTGTTCCACTCGCAAATGCAGCCAGGAAGCAACGACTGTTTATACGCGTCCCTTCGAGCCCTGATTTCTCTGTTTTGTCTTCACCGTCCTTACTTGAAATACCCATAGAACAGGTGCTGTAAAACTGTTTTGCAGTTAACCACAGTTAAACTCCAATCTCCCTTTCTTCTTTCGATGGTTTTCTTTATTCTGACTTGATGCGGATCCCAAACACTCGAGCAATACTCAAGAATAGGTCGCATTAGTATTCTATAAGCTCCTTTACAGATGATCTATACATTACTAAGATTCTTCCAACAAACCGAAGTCGACTATTGACCATTCATTATGGGCTCGTTTCACTTCATATCACTATGCAACTTTAAACAAATACGCGCATATATTTAATCGACCTGAATGTGCCAGTCATCACACCATCATTCTAACATCTTGGGCTTATTCCTCCTACCCAACCGCATTGCTACACTTTTCTACATTTTGAGCAAGCATCCATTCATTATATCAAGATTGAGATACTCTGTCTGTCTGAACACTATGTAACTCTGGGGGCTGGATAGTTTCAATATAAATGGGTATAATTTAGCATCTTACACTTGTAGACCTAGGATGGATAAAGGAGGAGTTGCCATTTTCATAAAACAATGGTATAAATACAAAACTGTAGAAGAAAGCAAATTTTATGTTGATCAGCACTTTGAGATTTGTGCATGTGAACTTCAGCTAGATAATGTAGCATTGATATTAGCAACAGTTTACAGGTCCCCATTAGGAGACTGGGAGCTATCCATTAAAACGTTTGACTCCTTGTTATGCTGTCTGTCAGACAAAAAGAAGAAGTTATTAATCTGTGGTGATTTCAGTGTCAACTTTCCAAGTAATTCTGATAAGAAAAGTGAACTAGAAATGTTATTAACAACATATAACAGTGGTCAATTTCCCAACACGTATAGCTCAAGACAGTAGCACTCTAATAGATAGTGTATTTGTGCAGAAAGAGGATGTAAAACAAACACATCCTTTCAATGTGGTAAATGGACTGTCCGACCATGATGAAGATATAAAACCTAACAGGGTGTACAGTTCGGAAACAATTAAGTAAAAGTGTGAGGTCACTCGGTATCTATAGAGCACTTTAGAGAAAGCTTAAGATATGTTAATTGGGGAGATGTATATAATGAGCCAAATGCTAATCATAAATGCAACATATTGGTAAATTTATATCCATTTTTGAACATTGTTTCCCAAAGAAAATTACTAAATGTAAAACCATACACTTTTCAAAGAAACCTTGGATTACTACATGTATTACAGTGTCTTCAGGAAGAAAAAGAAAACTGTATGAGACAGCAAGAACTAGTAAAGATCCAGAAGTAGTTCCACAGTATAAAAATTAATGTAACACACTGAGAAAAGTTGTAATGAAATAAAGAAATATGTATGAAATTAACAACTCTGACAATAAAATCTAATCAATGTGGATTGTTGTTAGAAGGAAGACAGGAAAAGTAACCACTGGGGTAGGTAATGTTGCTATTAAAGAGAATGAGACCATCCTAACCAATACACAAGTAACTAATGTATTTAACAACCACTTCTTAAGTGTAGGAGAAAAAATTGGTGAGCATAGTTCAAAAGGAAAAGCCAGGCAGAACATAGAAGTATCAGTTTTGAAAATTTTTTGTCAGATTATGTTTCACATAACAACCTCTTGTGAAATAAGTTAAATTATTAAATCTTCGAAAAATAAATGCTCTGTTGGAGCAGATGACATCTCTAATAAGATATTAAAACAATGTGGAGCGATTACAGCTGATGTTCTGAGTTACATGTGTAATTCATCACTAACTCAAGGTATTTTCTCAGACAGGTTAAAATATGCCATTGTCAGGCCTCTCTACAAAGAGGGAGACACCACAGATAATAATTATCGGCCAGTATCCTTGCTTACAACATTTTCAAAAATCTTCGAGAAAGTAATGTACTCAAGAGTGGTTAGCCATCTCACTGGTTATGGGACACTTAGTAAATCACAGTTCGGATTTCAAAAATGCTGTTCCACTGAGACAGCAATATACAATTTCACTGTCCACATAATACAGTCTTTAAATAGTAAAATGTCACCAATAGGAGTTTTCTGTGACTTGTCCAAAGCATTTGATTGTGTGAACCATGACAGCATGTTACAGAAATTATCGCATTTGGTAGGACGATGGTTCAATCCCACGTCCTGATTTTCTGTGATCTTCCTAAATCGCTACAGCAAATGCAGGGATGGTTCCTTTGAAAGTGCACGACCGACTTCCTTCCCTAATCCGATTAGATAGATGACCTCCCTGTTTGGTCTCCTCCCCCTCCCCCAAACAACCCAACCCAACTGAAATTACAATTCTATTATATAAATGGAATAGCATATGATTGGTTTAAGTCATACCAACAGAACACAAAACGAAAAGTTTCTTTATATGGGTTAAGTGATTTAAATAAGTTTGCCACTTTATCTAACTGGGGTGAAATTACTTTAGGTGTTCCACAGGGTTAAGTCATGGGGCCCCTTCTGTTCTTGATGTATGTGAACGACCTCCCTTCTTATCTGAAACAAGAAGCTGAACTGACACTATTTGCTGATGATGCAAGCATCATTATTAATCCAGTAAATTAAAATGTAGCACCACACACTTTTCAAAGAAACCTTGGATTACTACAGGTATTAAAGTGTCTTCAGAAAGAAACTCCAATTGAAAATGATACAAATAATGTCATTGGAAAAGTCATTAATTGGTTTTCTGCAAATGGGCTTGCTTTAAACTTTGAAAAAACACAGTACATCCAATTTTCTGCTTCAAAAAGCACAGTTGCTTTAATAAATATAACATATCAACAGCAGTCAGTAGACAGAGTAGAGCATTCTAAGTTTTTGGGTGTACATATAGATGAGCATCTTAATTGGAATATTCATATTTTGGATCTTCTAAAGCGACTAGGTTCAGCAACTTTTGCAGTCAGAATAATTGTCAATTCTGAGGCTATAGAAATTAGTAAGCTAGCATACTTTACATACTTTCACTCTCTGATGTCATAATGGAATAATATTTCGGGGTAACTCAACACTTAGAAAGAATTCACTGCTAAAAAGAAAGTGGTTACAATAATGTGTAGGGTTCATAGTTGCACATCTTGTAGGCATCTTTTTAAAAGATTGGGAATTCTTATAACACCCTCACAATACATTTACTCACTAATGAAATTTGTTCTCAACAACATGGACCAGTTTAAAAAAAACAGTGACATTCATGATTATAACACCAGAAAAAAGAAAGACTTACACTATCCTTTACTCAGCCTATCTTTGGCACAGAAAGGGTTAAAATATGCTGCTATAAAATTTTTTGACAAATTACCAGATGAAATAAAATGTCTGAAAGTCAGCACTACTAGCTTCAAAAATAAATTGAAATCTTTGGTTACTCCTATAGGTGATTTCTTGAATAGGAATAAATGAACCTATAAATATAATATATGCATGTTGTGCCATTTAAGGGAACGATGTAAATAATAGTAGTATTAATCTTTAACACTGTACTGTAGTACATATATATATATAAAATCTTGTTTCATATGTGTATTTATTGTGCTCTTGACACGTTCCACATCATAATGGCTACCATACCGTGTGCTTGATCAATGGAACACACAACTAACTAACTAAAGAATTCTGTCTAAGTTATGCTGCATCCTCTCACACGACGACACACAACGACAAGACTGTCCCGTACACTGCAGCGTCATCAGCAAACAGTCGCAGGTTGCTGCTTAATCTGTCCACAGATCATTTGAGTGCATGGAGAACAAGAGCATTTTCATCACCCTTCCCTAGAGGACTCCTGACAATATATTTGTCTCGCCGTACTGTGTTCTATTACTTAAGAAGACAAATGACATTGTGTCTGATAGTGTTAAGTGTTGTCATCACAAAATTTACAGTGAGATGCGTTTCTCACAAGGGCTTGCTGGATAAATGGCTACAATCGGCTACATGCGAGTCAAATCCTCTTTTGGTTGAATAGTTAATTTAATAAAAGAAAACAATCGCCTATCCTAACTTTTATCCTAGGTATCTACGAGACATACCATGTTAAAATCTGCTTCGTGGTGTCTTTATTCAGTTAGATATTTAATTATCATGACAGAAGTAAAGCTGACATACTGGTTCTTGAATCGTGCTTGAGAGTTCGGTTGGTAGAGCAGTTGCTCATAAAATGCAAACGTCCAGAGTTCGAGTCTCGGTCCGGCACACAGTTTCAATCTGGCAGGAAGTTTCATGTTAGTACACACCAGAGAGTAAAATTCATTCTGATTATAATATTTTCTCGAGCAGTAAATTATAGAGCTACTGAA
Source organism: Schistocerca nitens (assembly GCF_023898315.1). Lineage (NCBI taxonomy): Eukaryota > Metazoa > Arthropoda > Insecta > Orthoptera > Acrididae > Schistocerca > Schistocerca nitens. The sequence goes on along the minus strand of NC_064621.1, from coordinate 80,364,774 downwards.
CTCTAGGGAGAGTGCTTGGGCAGCTCATATGCCGAGCCGTGTTGTGCTTACGTACTTCCATAGTAGGTCGGTGGGGTAAGGATGGTCTCGCTGCGGAATAAAGCATATTCAACACTGGCATATAGTTCCAGGATGACTCGAAGAATGAGCAACAGTCATAACATTAAAGTAAAAATTCATAATATGAATCCAATTTTGTGCAGAAAGCATCAACGATAATATTTCAGTCATTGGATATAATTCCGGCATTATAGCAACGTCATAAACTTCTAGTTTTGCTAAATAAATATCTGGGGCAGAGTCATCACAATATATATAGATAGGGGGAGGGTGTTCCACACAGGATCCATAATCCATACATGAGATAGAGAACATCAAAACAAATATATTTCGGCAAGGAATATATGGCCTCTGAAGTCACCTTGTAACATTAGGGAATTTTGTTAGTCTTGCTGACATAAGCTGCTGCGTCGATGTCGCTGGCCGGGAATGAGTACTGATATACAAAACTGTTCTGTCTACAGATGGTTGGCTCTGAAGTCAGGTTGGAAGCACACTGCATCTTTCCCAAGCACTGCCGCCTTGTGTCAGCAATGGTGACTTGCTTGTAAACAAACTGATGCAGCCGCAACCATTACCGCCTTGAGACAACAACAGTCAACAGGGGGCTGTTTACGCATGCTGATATGGCTGTCATGCTTGTGGTATACAGGTTGTGAATGGAAATGGACGAACTGCAGTGAGAGAGTATCGACAGCGCTTTTCCAACCAACGACTTCCACAGCCCCAACACATGAAAGAAGCACTTCCCGTACAAGTATGCGTGATACGGGTCGGAACTAAATAGCACGAACTCCCGGAATGGAACATAAGATTCAGTGATATGTCGAAGACACTCCATCTACAAGTACACGACGTACTGCACACAAGCTTTGCGTCGGACATAGCCCTGTGTGAAATGTGTTACATGACCAGCGGCTTCATCCTTTCCATCTTCAGCACATGGCAATACTAGCCTCATAAGATTTTCCCAACTCGTGGAGTGCGCGCAGTGTTTTCTATAACACACTGCCTTGCACCCCTATCTCTGGTCTTGTGCACCGACGAGGCATTGTTTACTCATGGAGGCTTTTTCGATGCCCATAATTCACATGTCTGAGCACGTGTGAATCCACAAGATACTCGATCTCTTGCCTCATTAGCAGCGATTTGGTGTTAATATGTGTACCGACGTTTTCCATGGATAGGTCGACTCGACCATACATTTTTCCATTCCGCCTCAACGGACGCAGATAATGCATTTTCTTGGCGTGTTGCCACAACTGCTGGAGGGTGTTCGACAAAGGATGATGTACTTCCAGCACGATGGGCCGCCAACCTGTTTCAGCATTCTTATGAGAAATCACCTGAGATTCATGTTCAGGAGTGGATAGATCGGACGAGATGGCGATGTAGTCTGGCCACCCAGGTAATCTGACATGACGTGGCCGCCCAAGTGGCCGAGCGGTTCTAGGCGCTACAGTCTGGAACCGCGAAACTGCTACGGTCGCAGGTTCGAATCCTGCCTCGGGCATGGATGTGTGTGATGTCCTTAGGTTAGTTAGGTTTAAGTAGTTCTAAGTTCTAGGGGACTGATGACCTCGGAAGTTAAGTCCCATAGTGCTCAGAGCTATTTGAACCATTTTTGAACTGACGTGTCTGGATATCTTCCTCTGGGAGCAAATGTACGAAACCATCGTGGAAAAAGAAGAAGACATCCTCGCTAGAATTGCCGTCGTCGCTGCTCACATTGTGGACACACCAGGAATCTTCGAACGGAGAAGACAGTTAACGGTTCGGCGATGTGCTGCGTGCATACTGAACAATTGTAGCGCATTCAAGCAGATACTGAGAATGCCACTGTCGTAAATACCACTGTAAACTACCTTCTGCGTAACAGTCTCTAGAATCAGAAATTGCCGTCAGGAACCATATGTATCATATATGAATATATTTGTTTTGATGATCTCTACTTCCCGTATTAATCTGTGAAAATAGTATGGGAACACCCTTTATAAGAGTAGTATCTACATCTACATTTATACTCCGCAAGCCACCCAACGGTGTGTGGCGGAGGGCACTTTACGTGCCACTGTCATTACCTCCCTTTCCAGTTCCATTCGCGTATGGTTCGCGGGAAGAACGACTGTCTGAAAGCCTCCGTGCGCGCTCGAATCTCTCTAATTTTACATTCATGATCTCCTCGGGAGGTATAAGTAGGGGGAGGCAATATATTCGATACCTCATCCAGAAACGCACCCTCTCGAAACCTGGCGAGCAAGCTACACCGCGATGCAGAGCGCCTCTCTTGCAGAGTCTGCCACTTGAGTGTATTAAACATCTCCGTAACGCTATCACGGTTACCAAATAACCCTGTGACGAAACGCGCCGCTCTTCTTTGGATCTTCTCTATCTCCTCCGTCAGCCCGATCTGGTACGGATCCCACACTGATGAGCAATACTCAAGTATAGGTCGAACGAGTGTTTTGTAAGCCACCTCCTTTGTTGATGGACTACATTTTCTAAGGACTCTCCCAATGAATCTCAACCTGGTACCCACCCTACCAACAATTAATTTTATATGATCATTCCACTTCAAATCGTTCCGCACGCATACTCCCAGATATTTTACAGAAGTAACTGCTACCAGTGTATGATGATATGATGATATATACTTGCTGGACCACAGCATTTTCATTGATGATCTCTACGTCCTGTATTAATTTGTACAAATAATATGGGAACACCCTTTACAAGAGAAATATGATGATATATAGTTGCTGGACCACAGCATTTTCTTGAGCCGAACCAGGACGTCATTGGCAATCCATAACAGAGAGGTTTGCCGCGTGTAATCTACGACCGAAGTGGAAGCCAGAGAATGTTGGTTGGTGCAGCAACAAGAGAGAGGCTTGCCGTTTTCTCGCTATAGTGTGTTTCTGGTGTATGGCACCGGCGAACATCAGTGTGCTGAGCTCAGGCAGCTACAGGTCGATCTTATGTGTGAGCGACATCGTTCCGTCGGTCGTTATGGTTCGTACAGTGTTGTCATGTTCGTGTTGTTCATAGACTTCGTTGGTGTTGCCTATCACACATGAATTAGTGTCTTGTTAAGCTCTGTATGCCAGTTCGTTGCTCCCGCATGTAAGTCAGATAGCCTTTTATGACATATCAAGTTTCGTTCTCTTTCGCTCCCGTTTGCTAGAACTAGTGCTAGGTTAAGTGTGGGATGTCCTTTTTATTATGACTGTAATCCTGTACTGAAGTGCTTCAAAACGTATCATGCTTTACTGGTAAAGATTTCCATAAGATTCAGGTTAACCGGTAAACGTGCTATGTATGACCTCGTATAGAGTTTTCTTTCAATATGTTTGGTGCGCCATTGCGCCGAGTATGCAGGCCTTTCGATGAGTGTCAAGCGAACCGCTTTACACGCCATGTAATTTCTTCTTTAAGTTTCTCTTGAACATATAACTGCACGTTAACTATTAATATATTTTTTCTTTTATCCTTTTTTAAGTTATCGGGGACAGGTACAGTATTAAGACCATTCTTGTTCACAACATGGTTCCTGCTGATATGATAAGTTTTAATTAATGTGTTATCATAATCTATTGAAACAGTGGCTATATGTAATGTATTTTACGTATTGCTGCAGGACAAGGTGCACATTTGAGGAATTCCAGGTATTTAATCCACTGAAAAACATTCTACTCAGTCCCTTTGTAATACTGCACAGTGTTTTCACGTTCATTTGACGATGATAATGATGATCATGATAAGGCTTTGATGGTGCGCGATAGCAAGGATTCTAGCGCAGAGTGTTCATTTGAAGTACCACGAACAGTGCTGTTAGACTCAATTGTTGCCTCACCTTCAAAGTGTGGGGGAGTTGTCAGTAGAATCTGTCCAACAGACACAAAAGCTACAGTGGTTTCTGGTTGAAATTCAAGAGTAACTAAGCGTATTTCCGACGGAAGATAGCAAATTGTTGGGGTTGCTATATCTGGCTGCCAAAAGACAATTCAGTAGGCATAACTGCATCAGGAACTAGTTTACATCAGTTTCATACACTGAGGAGACAAAAGTCATGGGATGCCTCTTAATACCTCCTTTTCCCAGACGTAGTGGATCAACTCGATGTAGCTTGGACCTGATGCGTCGTTGGAAGCCCCCGAAGAAACATTGAGCCATATTGCCTCTACAGCCGCCCATAATTGCGAAAGTGCCGCTGGTGCAGGAGTTTGTTTACGAACTGAACTTTCGATTACGTCCCATAAACGTTCGACTAGATTCATATTGGGCAATCTAGGTAGCCATAACTTGCTCTCGAATTGTCGATATTGTTTTTCAAACCAGTCAACAACCTTTGTGACCCAGTGATGTGGCGCTCTGCCAACGATAAAAATTTCCAAGAATGGCTGCGAATGGTCTGCAACTAGCCAACATAAACGTTGGACCATAGCACCCACTCCAATCCACGTAAACACAATCCACACCATTATGGAGTCACCATCAGTTTGCACAGTGCCTCATTGAAAACTTGAGTCCATGACTTCGTGGGTTTTGAACCACACTCGAAAGCTACCATCACCTTTTACAACCGAAATCGGGACTCATCTGACCAGTCCACGGTTTTCCAGTCGTATAGGGTCCAACCGACATGATCAGGAGCCCAAGAAAGGCTTGTCGTACTGTTAGCAAAGCCACTCACGTCGATCATCTGCTGCCACAGCCCATTACCACCAAATTTCACCCCAATGTCCTATCAGATACGTTTGTCGAACTTCCCACATTGAATTCTGTAGCTATTTCACACAGTGTTGCTAGTATGTTAGCACTGACAGCTCTACGCAAATGCCGCTATTCTCGATAATTAAGTGAAGGCCGTCGGTCAACGTGTTGTTCATTGTGAGAGATACCACCAGAAATCTGGTATTTTCGGCATACTTTTGACACTACGGAGCTCAGAACACTGAATTCCCTAACGATTATGGAAATGCTACGTCTCATGCATCTAGCTCCAGCTAGCATTCCGCGTTCAAAGTCTGTTACTTCCCATCACGTCGTAAACCATTCCACATGAATGACCTGATTACAAACAATAGCTCCAGCAATGCGCTGCCCTTTTATAGGTAGTGACTGGGTGCATTGAGTGCAGTTGACATTTTTTTATTGCAACACACTATTTATGAATTAATTCAAGTAATTGTATTATATATAGTATATGTAAAAGATTTTCAGATGTGTAATTATACGAGCCAATCAAACAAAATCTGAGTTTTCTATTTTAATTTTTTATTGTACACACATCAAATAAATTTTTGCATCACCCTGGTTACCAGACCTCCTGAAGATAGACGTTGACTGTGGATATTGTGTATCACAGACACACTCCCTTTGACTGTTCAGACATCTCACAAAACTCGCCCAAAGATGTAAACAGCCATTCATTAGCAGCGTCTATAGACGGAGGGGGTCAGGCAGCCGATCAGTTCCAGTCATTCTACCAGAAAGGAGGTACACAGCTGGTGTTGTTTGTAGTTCAACCATGCCTAGGCGGTCAGTACCTCGGTTCGATCGCGTCTTCATTGTTACTTTGTGCCAGGAAGGGCTCTCAACAAGGGAAGTGTCCAGGCGTCTCAGAGTGAACCAAAGTGATGTTGTTCGGTTATCACCCATACAGAAAGAAAGGAACTGTCGACGACATGCCTTTCTTCAGGCCGCCCAAGGGCCAGCCATTCATTAGCAGCGTCTATAGATGGAGGGGGTCAGGCAGCCGATCAGTTCCAGTCATTCTACCAGAAAGGAGGTACACAGCTGGTGTTGTTTGTAGTTCAACCATGCCTAGGCGGTCAGTACCTCGGTTCGATCGCGTCTTCATTGTTACTTTGTGCCAGGAAGGGCTCTCAACAAGGGAAGTGTCCAGGCGTCTCAGAGTGAACCAAAGTGATGTTGTTCGGTTATCACCCATACAGAAAGAAAGGAACTGTCGACGACATGCCTTTCTTCAGGCCGCCCAAGGGCTACTACTACAGTGGAAGACAGCTACCTACGGATTATGGCTCGGAGGAACCCTGACAGCAACGCCACCATGTTGAATAGTGCTTTCCGTGCAGCCACAGAACGTCGTGTTACGATTCAAACTGTGCAAAATAGGCTGCAGGATCGCAACTTCACTCCCGACGTCCACAGCGAGGTCCATCTTTGTAACCACGACACCATGCAGCGCGGTACAGATGGACTCAACAACATGCCGAAAGGACCGCTCAGCATTGGCATCACTTTCTCTTCACCGATGAGTGTCGCATATGCCTTCAACCAGACCATTGTCGGAGACGTGTTTGGAGGCAACCCGGTCAGGCCGAACGCTTTAGACACACTGTCCAGCGAGTGCAGCGAGGGGCAGGTTTACTGCTGTCTTGGGGTGGCATTATGTGGAGCCGACGTACACCACTGGTGGTCATGGAAGGCGCTGTAACGGCCGTACGATACGTGAATGTCATCCTCCGACCAATAGCACAACCATGTCGGCAGCATAATGGCGAGGTATTCGTCTTCATGGACGACAATTCGCGCCCCCATCGTGCATATCTTGTGAATGACTTCCTTTAGGATAACGACATCGCTAGTGACCAGCATGTTCTCCAGACATTAACACCATCGAACAAGCCTGAGATAGGTTGCAAAGGGTGTTTATGGACGACGTGACCCCCCAACCACTCTGAGGGATCTGCGCCGAATCGCCGTAGAGGAGTGGGACAATCTGGACCAACAGTGCCATGATGAACTTGTGGATAGTATGCCACGACGAATAAAGGCATGCATCAATGCAAGAGGATGTGCTTCTGGGTTGGAAGTACCTAAATTTTCTAAAATTTAAATGCCAGATTCGTCTTTATAATAATCATCACTTTCTGTTTCGCTTTGTTAGCTAGAATTTAAATCACTTTCTTCCAAACAACATTTTTCAATTGCTTTGAGAATCTGTTCTATACATTTGTCTCTACCACAGTTCTTTAAATCTTTTAATTCTACCAATGCGTCTTTTGCTTTATCGTAAATAGTAATTTAGTAAAATTGCTAGTATTGTACAGTCTTTTATTTTTGTATCTCCTAACATTTGTCCCATTTTTATAGTTTTGATTATTTCTTTATCTTTTTTTATACATTAAACTGTCTTTGTTTTCTAAAATAGTGTTTTTAAATAATTTATTCTGGGAAATGAATGTCCTATAAAAGAAGAAAAGGTATTTGATTTCTAAAACTAGTTCTTCAGTAGTGCAACAAAAAATTTCTAATTCCTGTTGAAGACTACTTATGAAATACAAATATATCCTTCATACTTAAAAATATTTGTATTTTTCTGAAATTCTGTAAATCTATTTTATTGGGAGTCTTAACAATACATTCAGCTTCTTTCATCTAGACAATTTTAAAGATGCTTTCTATGGTTGCCAAGCTGTTTATTAATTCCTTAACTTATTAACTGACAACTGTGTTTATCATAAATTATTACTCTATAATTTCGTTTCATCGAAGTTAAACAATGTTTTCCTAAAGGATTATTATCATTAACTATTACACTACAATATTTTTTGCATTCTCCTTGCATTCGAAAATAATACTTACTTGTAAAATTTTTGCTCATTTCTTGTTTATTATTTCTTTTGCTATATCTAAATCCAATAAATACTAATTTTCTTTCATTGGGTCTTTTAAAATATCAGGTAATTCTTTTAAAAATGTGTACAATTCTACATCAGATAATTCTATTTTATGAGGAATAGCAATAGGTTTTTTATGTTTTTTGGTTAATAATTTTTATACCTTTTACAATAATTTGTTTAATACCATTAATTGTTTGTGCATTAGAATAAGGAATTTTTGCTTTAACTCAATGTCTGGTGTAATTACATTTAGAAAATCTTGATCTTGTAAACTACTAAAACTAATACACATCGATCTTTTTACAAGAAATTTATTATTTTTCATTTCTCCTTCAGAGTCCATAAAATCTGTTATTTTAAAGATCATAATGTTGTCACAAAACGTTTCTGTAATTGCTGTAAATTATTCTAACTTTTTCTCCAGTTGTGTGATTAATGTCTCTGATATTTGATATATGAATATTGTTATGTAAATTTTCTATAAATAGCCATAAGCCAAATCTTTCATTAGCTGTCCTTTTTATTTCCAAGAATTTCTGTAATACAATATTGTGTCTGTTTGTAGTAAACATTTTATTTTCAATTTCCATTTATATACACAATATTGTTATTATATTAGTGTAAAAACAGCTAGAACTAAAGATATAAATATATTATAAAAGTTTATAATATTTGATTGTTTTCAGGAAATGGTTGAAACTGGATAGTTGGAAGCATAACGATGTGATTTTTTAAATTGTTTTCAGGAAGTAGTTGAAACTGGGTAGTCAAAACCATAGCAACATAAACTTTTAAGTATCTGATAGAAAATTGAGTGAAGAATATTTTCAAACGTTATCAAAAAATGATTGTTGTGTTAATGAAGAATATAAGAATTATTATATTTTTAATTTTCAAAATGCAGTATCATAGTTACAGCAAAACAGTTTAAGAATTGCAAAAAATGTTTCTCAAATAGAATTCCTTATACCTATACTGAAAAATACATATGGTGTGATTATGAAGCTCAACAAGAAACTACATATTCCAAATCTCATATTAGCTCACAATTTCAATAGTGATACTGTTCATGAATTTAAAACAAAGGATGAATTCTGTAGGTGGATGACATGTAATAAACATAATGATTATACATCTACAGCTTATTATGCTAAACATTATGGTTCACAATTCATTCTGAAGTACTGTGTTGAAAATACAATAATGCCATACTCTATATCCATAGGAACTAAATTAATTTTATCAGAGGTGAGACAATTAGGTCTGAAAATTACAGATAGCAGCAGGAAAATATCGTAAATTTCCAGAAAAATTTTATTTGAAGAATTAAAGAAAGGTTATTTCCAACATTTGTTCAACACACAGAAAAACAAAAATTACACAGGCCCAACTCCTAATATTCTTGTGCTGATACTATGCAACTGAAAGATAGGGAAAATATTTGTCAAATGTCATAGTGAAAAAGTTAAAGAAAATTATACATTCAATATCAAAAAAGAAATTAATGAATACTCTTATTCTGATGTAGATATATTAAGAAGAGATTGTTTAGAAGTAAGAAAACAGTTCTTAGACATTGCTCATATAGATCCATTCTGTAATTTAACAATTGCTGAAGTTTCTACAGCTATATACCGATCTAAATATTGATCTAACAGAAGAATTACTGTATTGGATAAGTATAGTATAGTAAAGAATCCATAGTAGGTTTAAGAATAATAATACTCATCATACTCTTAATGGTGATGAAGTAAATACAGCTGGAACAAAAATAGACGGTTTTGATAAAGTTATCAATACAGTTTATCAATACCATCTCTGTTTTTGGCATTATTGTGAAAAACGTTTAAGAAATGAAATGTTAACCAAAAAACTGAGAACCAGTGGATGTTTTATATCAAAAGACATTAACAGAAAGTACAGAAATACGAAATTCAGGATATAATGTAGTGTATAAAAATTTAAGAAATTAAAATAGTTGCCTAAAGTTCAAACACTGAAGCAAGGAACTGCTTTTTATGGTGGTTAAACACAATAAAATTAAGAGCTAAAGGAGAGGGTGTTGGCACACAAATATGATACGCTGATGTGTGTAATCTCTATCCAACTGTACAATATTATGATTATTATTCTGTTGGTCAGCCAACAAAAATACATAAGCCAAGATTTATTTCACAAACTGTATGTGTTTATAAAATATAAAATAGTGGCACCTAGAGGATTGTAACTGTATGAATGTAAATTGATAAAAATTGAAAACTGTTGTTTCCCTTATATATATAAAATGTGCAGAAGAAAGAATAAATAAATCTAATCACAATGATTATGAAAGAAGTTTTATTGAAACTTGGACAACTGATGAGTACATGGAGGTATGGAAAAAGTATGTAAAATTTTATATATCTACCAAGAGTGCAATTTTATAAATAAAAGTTTCATGGTGTTTAAAAATTGCATGACAGACTTGATTAAAATAAAATTAGCAATTCAGCCCCATTATTTTGGAACTAATATGATGTAAATAAAATATGTAAAAAAATAAATAGGTAATGGTTTAGATCCTGTAAGATAAAAGAAAATCTAGGAAAATGAGCTGTTGCTAAGATATGTCTAAATTCATTATGGGGAAAATTTAGACAGAGATAAAATATGAGTAAAATGGAGCATGTGACAGATTTACAACATTTTTTTGAGATATTCTTGCATGATCGATTAGATAATATACACTCCTGGAAATTGAAATAAGAACACCGTAAATTCATTGTCCCAGGAAGGGGAAACTTTATTGACACATTCCTGGGGTCAGATACATCACATGATCACACTGACAGAACCACAGGCACATAGACACAGGCAACAGAGCATGCACAATGTCGGCACTAGTACAGTGTATATCCACCTTTCGCAGCAATGCAGGCTGCTATTCTCCCATGGAGACGATCGTAGAGATGCTGGATGTAGTCCTGTGGAACGGCTTGCCATGCCATTTCCACCTGGCGCCTCAGTTGGACCAGCGTTCGTGCTGGACGTGCAGACCGCGTGAGACGACGCTTCATCCAGTCCCAAACATGCTCAATGGGGGACAGATCCGGAGATCTTGCTGGCCAGGGTAGTTGACTTACATCTTCTAGAGCACGTTGGGTGGCACGGGATACATGCGGACGTGCATTGTCCTGTTGGAACAGCAAGTTCCCTTGCCGGTCTAGGAATGGTAGAACGATGGGTTCGATGACGGTTTGGATGTACCGTGCACTATTCAGTGTCCCCTCGACGATCACCAGTGGTGTACGGCCAGTGTAGGAGATCGCTCCCCACACCATGATGCCGGGTGTTGGCCCTGTGTGCCTCGGTCGTATGCAGTCCTGATTGTGGCGCTCACCTGCACGGCGCCAAACACGCATACGACCATCATTGGCACCAAGGCAGAAGCGACTCATCGCTGAAGACGACACGTCTCCATTCGTCCCTCCATTCACGCCTGTCGCGACACCACTGGAGACGGCTGCACGATGTTGGGGCGTGAGCGGAAGACGGCCTAACGGTGTGCGGGACCGTAGCCCAGCTTCATGGAGACGGTTGCGAATGGTCCTCGCCGATACCCCAGGAGCAACAGTGTCCCTAATTTGCTGGGAAGTGGCGGTGCGGTCCCCTACGGCACTGCGTAGGATCCTACGGTCTTGGCGTGCATCCGTGCGTCGCTGCGGTCCGGTCCCAGGTCGACGGGCACGTGCACCTTCCGCCGACCACTGGCGGCAACATCGATGTACTGTGGAGACCTCACGCCCCACGTGTTGAGCAATTCGGCGGTACGTCCACCCGGCCTCCCGCATGCCCACTATACGCCCTCGCTCAAAGTCCGTCAACTGCACATACGGTTCACGTCCACGCTGTCGCGGCATGCTACCAGTGTTAAAGACTGCGATGGAGCTCCGTATGCCACGGCAAACTGGCTGACAGTGACGGCGGCGGTGCACAAATGCTGCGCAGCTAGCGCCATTCGACGGCCAACACCGCGGTTCCTGTATTGCTGAGCTAAAACACAATTTCAAGGATTATTAGGTAGAAAATAATAAATTTACAAATATTTTTATAGCAGCACTCAGCACATCAAATGCAAGACTCATGTGCTAGATAAGCCAGGAAGAGCTGTTACATATTTTGATACAGACAGTATACTATATACTGATAATGGTGAAAATACTATGAGAACAGGTTTTAAACTAGATGAATGGACTGATGAATTAAGTAATAACTGGACTGCAGTTTGGGCTTCAACTGGATCTAAAAGTTACTATTTTGAGAAAAATGATAAAAATGCAGATATGAAAATAATGGTTTTGAATTTAAGCTATAAGAATATTCAAAAGCTGAATTGTGAATCCATTGTAAAATCCACAAGATACATTTTAGCTAGAGTGTGACGAAAGGAAATTATGCCTCTAACACTTATAAACATTATCTCTCTGACATATGAAAAAACATTGAAATGAATATTAATTATTTATATAATATTTTATGATGTAATTGGACATATCGATGTGTATCATACAAAGACAATGATAATTGTAAATTCCTTTTATGATCTGCATTTGTCTTCCCTTGTTTTTACCTTTTGTTGGCTGGCTTTTGTAGGTTACGTACACAAGACGCATATCAAACTGAGGTCTGTTAAGAAACTGTAGTTATTTGTTAATTATTACTTGAGAATAGAGTTCATTATTATTATAAATATGAGTGAATAATTATTTGTAACTTTAATTCTTCTCTCAATAAGCGTTATCTGTGTTAATTATTTCTTTCCACTGCAAGGAGTGCAGCCATTGATGATAGCGATTTGTATCGCGTTTTTATCTGTTTCTTACAAAACAAAATCAAAGGTTTGCTTGATTAAAGTTAGTCTAAATAGTGTACAGTATGAAAGTAAAGTTTAATAAGCATATCAAATACTTATCCTGTTAAAAGGAAAGTTGATCTAACAACAGAAAGTCTCTGTCAATTGTCTGCCGCCATCTTAACAATTATCTCAGTGGCAAATTCAAATTACGCAACTCTGCAGACATAAAAGCCGAAGGCAACAAAAATGTGTAAAAATAAATGTGGACTGGTGGTCCCAAACTCATTTTAATGAAAATCATTCGAATCAGATTGGTTCTGTAAAAACAGTGCTCATAGCAAAATCCATATAACAAACTTTTCTAGCTGATGTATGGAGCCAAAATTAATTATGCATGAGTAATATACTTCATTGTTGTGAGTGGCTGATATTCAGTGGTTTTAATGATCATTTTGCTGGAGATAACTGTTTCCATCATAATCAATAGTTGTATAGAATCTGTTGTATGAACTGTGATTTAATGACACCTTCACAACTTACAGACAACACTTTAACACATAGTTAACTTGGAGTTCTTTAGCAACTTGACCAAATCTTTAGCTGGGAGAAAAATTATTTAGTAGTTAATAAGATTATCATTTTCATTTACAAATTAGTTAAATACCAAACCACTGAATAACACAGCAAACGCCACACTATGATAAAATTAATTGAGGATGAAGTGAAAGATAAGATAAAATTAGAGTACAACCAAATAACTAGAGATGTAAATACTAAAACTTTAATCAACAAGCAAGTTAAGAAAGAAATCTCATTTCAGTTCATAAAAGAATACTTCTAGAAAATTGTGATACAGATAGATTTTAAATTTTATTAATAAATTTTCATTCTATATGAATGAAAGCCTCACTGAAGAAGAACAACAATACTAGCAATACTAATTTGTTTAAAAAGATTATTGAGCTGAAAGAAAATTGTTTATATAATATTTCTGTTTGTGAGTATTTGAATACTAGTCATGAAGATAAAATATCGTTGAAAGTAAATAATGAATCTAAACTATTTTGCCATACATACATTTTATATTAATTAGTAGTTGCAATCTTTAGTTTTTCGAAATAGAGAATATTAAACTGAGATATAAAGGAATTAGGAAACTTAAAAATATTGATAGTGAATTTCATGATCTAGAATATTTTAATTTAAATTTTTTCAGATTTTGATTATTTCAAAATCTATCTTTAACTCATTATAATCTCGTGGGGATTCCCATCCCCCAGGATAATTTAGTGCTATATGACCACCAAAAACTTGAATTTGATACACCAAATTGAACTTTTTAAAGGTTAATTTTAGTGCACTCAAAATGCCCATTAGTTTCAAATAAAATTTTATTTCTTCTTGTTCCTATTATATCTACATGGATTTTAACAAGATGGCACTAGGAATTTTTTAGTGTGCTCAAAATTGATGTGGGTTTTGATACATAAGTAGTAAGTGGGTACATTGAGCACAATTGGCATATTTTTATTGCTCTCAGTTTTATGAATTAATTAAATTAATTGTATAATACAATATAATATAATTAATTTTCAAAAGTGTTGTGCAATAAAAACATGCAAACTGCACTCAATGTACCCACTTACTACTCTTATACCTGGTGCATGCGATACTATGGCCATCTATATATGTACATATTGCTACAGCAAGACTTTTGTTACCTCAGTGTAAAAACATTTGTCACTATCCTGTCACGAATAGGCATATGAGTGAGCTAATAAACATGTACTATTCATGAGTACAAGGGAAGAATGAATCCTTTTCCCATTATATAACTGAAATTTTGATCAGTGTGAAAGCCCTGTAGCTAAATGTACATTAAGCAAAGGATATTCAGAATGTAACAGAAGAATGTAATAGAAGAATTCAAACTGGGGAATCAGTCTAGGTTAATAGTGTATTAGTGAGTTAGCAAAGGTGAGTTTGCAAATCGAAAGTATTAGACTGGGTGACATGAGAGGAAGCTGCTAGCGTTTGTATCCTGGGACAGAAGGTAGGAATGTAAACACTGGAGAGACGAGTCTATATTACCACTGTGGTAAGGCTGGCCATTTCGCTAGGCATTGTAAAGAAAGAAAAGCAAGCTGACGTAAGAAGTGGCGTGCGAGAAGCCTGAAGAGAATGGCTATTCCACAGTCCAATTCGTGACCGTCTATCCTTTGTTTGTATGCTTTCCAATGAGGAATCAGTGTACGCGTCTATAGATGCTGAAAGTGCTGTGTCATTTTATAGATGAAAACTCATACATTTGATACAAGGTCATATGCGAATTGCCCTAGTTGGTACCTGTGAATCAATTTTGTCACATGGCTAATTGTCGTGTCAGCGATTGAATTGGAGTTTGCATGTAAAGATTCGTGTTCAAGGATTCATTTGGCAGATTTGACTTTTAGTGGGAGGCGTTTTTATCAGTGATCCTGGAGTGTGATGTTATACATAAGGTACGATTGGTGTTACATTGAGCGGGCAGTAAGTTTGCTTTTAAGTTCCACCTTGATCAGAATTCTGCAATTTGTCGACATGCGCCGCAAGGCAGCATTAGTAGTGTCGTAGATGAGGTGGCTGAGTAATCTGAGGAGACTTAATTGAAACATTGTCAGAACTTCAGCCTGAAGCCTTCCAGCAGGTTATCCAAAGGTTACAGAAAATGTTCACCACTGAATTAGGAGTAGCCAAAGAAAGTGAGTATCAGATGTAACACTCTGATCAAAAACGAGTCAGGCATGCCAAAAATAAAAGAGTTGCGCTAAAAAATTAATAAACTATTGGAGCAAGGTGTAATCAGACCGTGCCTAAGCCTAATGGCGGGGTTTTCAGCCAGTAGTCGATTACATTGTTTTAAATAAAAATTTATTCTGCACTCAGTGCCCTTGCCAGATTTGCACAGTTTTTTCATTTTTTATAGAGGCTCAATATTTTACCGTCTTGGGTCTCAACTAATCGTATGCTCAGGTTGCTCTGGCTGAGTAGTCCAATGCAGTGACTACATTCTGTACTGCTTCGTATCTTTATTAGTTCAGTCGCATACCATTTGGGTTGTCGACATTAGCTCACCGTGTTATCTCGGCTATTCGTCAAGATTTTTATGGATATACAATTTAAGTTTTTGTATCACTACTCATATGATGTAGTCATTTTTAGTCAAACCTTTGAGCAGTATGTGGATTGTGTTAAGAACGTCTTCCAGCGTTTGAGAGAAGCAGAGTTGGCTGTGCTACCATCTGAAGTTAGCAGAAAGTGTCATTTCTCGGGCATACTGTGTCTGGATAATGGGTGCGAGCAGATCAATCTCGCACTACTGCCATCACGCTGTTTTGGATGTTCACCACTAGTAACGGGACGCAAAATTCGTTGGAATGGTAAATTCTTTTCGCAAATTCATACCCAATTTTGCACATATGGTCGCGGTGCTAAACCAATCAATTACGAAATAAAGATCGAAAATCTGAGTGTTGTGAATCACAGTAGGTAACGTTCGATGGTTTAAAGCAAGCGTTATCGAGTGCCCTGTTTTTTGCAGTGTCTGACTTTTCTAAGCCTTTCATACGTCAGACGGAAGCCTCTATGATGGGGGTCGTTGCAGTGTTATTGCAAATGGACTGACAGGAGAGAAGGCTGAATGCGCTCGTATCCCCTGCCTCATCACCTCCTGAAATAAGGTATTCGGTTATAAGTTATAAACGTTAACTGTTCTATTTGCCCTGGAAAAGTTCAGGTTTTGCTTAGAACGTAAACAATTTACTCTGGACACTGATAACAGACCGAGCGAGGTGGCGTAGTGGTTAAACACTGGACTCGCATTCGGAAGGACGACGGTTCAATCCCGCGTCCGGCCATCCTGATTTAGGTTTTCCGTGATTTCCCTAAATCGCTCGAGGCAAATGCCGGGATGGTTCCTTTCAAAGGGCACGGTCGACTTCCTTCCCCGTCCTTCCCTAATCCGGTGAGACCGATGACCTCGCTGTCTGGTCTCCTTCCCCAAAACAACCCCAACACTGATAACAGGGCTTTTACCTGGGTTCTAGGGGGACCTCGCAGAACAGGTTGGATAGTTACGTGGGCCAAAAGGATATAGACATTTCATTTAGATTTTAAATATGTAAGATACGAAGAAAGTGATTGCCGATAGCTTACGCTATATGTTCTCGGAACAGGAGGATGTGGAAGATCAGAATATTGAAGCCACCTATCACGAAAGTAATGAGTAGGCTGTTAATACAGGGCAGAGCGATATAAATTGCTGATTTGGGAATGAAATAAAAAGATAATAAACACTAAGAAACTTACATTTTTATTTTTCTCATATTGAACAATAATGGGAATTTCTAATTACATGGTTTAAATAGTGTATCTGGCTTATGTCAACCTTCACAATCCACACACTGCAGCAGCCGTTTTCTGAAATTCTCATGCACTCTTTCAAGCATGTCTTCTGGTATCCTTGCAATTTCAGCCTGGATGTTTTTCTGTGGGTCGTCCAGTGTGTTTCAACGGTTGCAATACACCTGTGACTTCAGGTAACCCCAAAGAAAAAATCGCCTGGGGCTCAGTCAGGTGACTGCTCGTGATATGGCGTGATATGGCGCAGCACACGGTGACGTGGTCCGAGTGCAGGGATCTCTGGTGAATTTTCCTGGGGTTCGTTTCCCTCCATACCGCATATTCTGTTTGTTTACGCACCCACTGAGGTGAAAATGTGTGTCATCGGAAAAAAACACATTTACGCCACGCAGAATGCTAGTTGGAGCTAGATGCACTTGCCCGCGAAAGGCAAAGGTCTCGAGTTCGAGTCTCGGTGCGGCACACAGTTTTAATCTGCCAGGAAGTTTCAGGATTTACAACAGTGAGAAATATCCTCAGACACAGTTTCAGGAAGGGGAACGAATAACGAGAGTTGCGAGGGGTAGACAGGCACTTATTACACTTTCCGGTCACATTAATGTAACCACCTGTCAAAAGCCTGAACAAGCACCTCTTGGAGTGCAGGAAGACAGTCAGTGAGGTTCTGGAATGTTCCTACACTGATGTGGATCCATGCCGAATACCACTAGGTTCCTCATTTGGTCGTTAGGGGACTACGGTAAAATTATCCTGGTGCTCTTTCAACTACGTGTGTAGTCAGTCATAGCACAAGTGAATGTTTCACATCCTCTGGAAGTTTATTTAATTATTTCTGAAGGGCATAGAACGAAGCGTAAACTCCCGCAGGTGGTTCTAATATTTTCCGATCGCATGAAGTGCACAAGTAAAGTTGCAATCAAAATTCTTTATCGTTTCCTAATACGGTGTTGGAATACAGTCGACAAAAATAGGGGCAATTATTCATGAAAAATCAGAACTAATCAATTTTAATTAGATGCTATACTTACTTGCCACCCCCCCCCCCCCCCCCCCCGCCTCTTCGAGAGCTACTCGACACGCGCAGGTCTCTGCGATTAAAGGTATGTGGTTGCGCCGAGAGGGAGAAAAAAGGACGAACTGAAATCCGCCATCAATTTAACGGATTTGGCCTGAAAACGCAAGCAACAATATATTGCGGACAGATATGATCTTTTACGACTGGGTCTATTACAAGGCAGAATAACTAGTGAGCTGCATAATGAAGTTCCTTGTTACGGCTGCGTGAAGCTCGTAGCCTGTCTAAAAATATTTCGCTCCGGTCGTGGTGTTTAATATATTCCAAAAGGTGTCATAAAAGAGTGATGTTTCTTGCCGCTAAGTTACCGTCTCTTTCCACCTTTAAGACAGCGACGGGACGCAGTCCCTGCACATAAATTTTTTATCAGCCTCACGGTCGAATAGCATTCATAACCATGATTCTCTGAGCGCCGCACTCCCTCCACTCCACCCCCTCCCTCCAAGCCTTAGCTCTTTTAGCCATATCGCTCCTCACAACCCTGTCGGTCCCTCTCGTGGGAGTGTCTCCCTTCACCTTTCATCGCCCGCTCTCTCCTCCACTTCGTTTCTCACTCTTCAACCCTACATCTCCTCCATTTCTCGGACTGTCTCACTCACCCGGCGTCCTTTGGAGCCGTTGCTTTTGTCGTAATCTAGTAGAGCCGCCCCTCCCCCCCCCCCCTCTTCGAGAGCTACTCGACACGCGCAGGTCTCTGCGAGTAAAGGTATGTGGTTGCGCCGAGAGGGAGAAAAAACGACGAACTGAAATCCGCCATCAATAATTGAAGGCTCCGCCGCTAAGAGGGCCGCAGTAAAAGCTGATGATCCACTGGCGATGGGGCACAATCTACACTTAAGCCGGTTGGCCATTACGACAGCGGGGGAATTTCTAGCTCCGACCTGCAGGGGTTGGCGCCAATCTGCGACCGCCTTCGTTAAGAAGGTGCGAGATGATTGCTGCTTTGGGCTGCTCTCGTTTGCTCGTTTGCAGTCCGAATTAGTCGGCGCAGTAGACGGTCGGTTAACGACTAAGCAGCGAGAAAATAGAAAGAGAGAGAGAGGAGAAAGAGAGAGAGGAAGGTCGCAGAAACGCAGGCTGGGTGGACTGGAGCAAACAAATTACATCGCGCAGAGTTTGTGTTGAATTTATGCAACATTTTCGGTCATAATTCAATTTCAGTACTGAGCTGCGTTTACTGTTATGGTTTTGCGTGTCAGAAGAGACAGGACGCTGACCCAGTCAGCTATAAAAGACCCCTGGACCCGAAGTGTGGGAAAGTTTCAGTCGGTAGGAGGCTTTGTCATAGTTCTAAGGCAGACTTTAGATACTCCCATACAAAATCGACGGCAATATGCGTAACTTAAAATGATAGCAATTGTAAGTATGCTGTTTAGGTTTTTATGTTGCTAACACCACGTAGCGCTCTGCATGAAAATCACTGACTGTGCTGTGTGCAGTCTCTGGCTGGTTTGCATTGTTGGAATATTTGCTATTGTAGTGTTGGGCAGTTAGATGTGAACAGCGCGTAGCTTTGCGCAGTTGGAGGTGAGCCGCCAGCAGTGGTGGATGTGGGGAGAGAGATGGCATAATTTTGAGAGCGGACGATCTGGACGTGTGTCCATCAGAAAGAGTAAATTTGTAATATTGGAATCATGAACTGATATATGTATGTTGACTTTTGAACATTACTAAGGTAAATACATTGTTTGTTCTCTATCAAAATCTTTCATTTGCTAACGATGCCTATCAGTAGTCAGTGCCTTCAGTAGTAAGAATCTTTTATTTAGCTGGCAGTATTGGCGCTCGCTGTATGGCAGTAATTTGAGAAACGAAGTTTCTGTGAGGTAAGTGATTCATGAAAGGTGTAGGTTATTGTTAGTCAGGGCCATTCTTTTGTAAGGATTAAAAAATTGTGTGTCTGTGTAGTGTTGATGAGAGAAATCTCTGAGTACGTTGAGTTTTGCTCAGCTGTTTCAAATCAAATAACGTAAGAGGTTTATCAGCACAGTAATTCATTAATTTTTCTAAGGGGATGTTTCACAATTGAAGAAGTTGTAAGTGCTAAATCTCCCATTTGCCAAGAGAATCAAAGAACAATCTATTATCCTTTTGTGCATAACTTATTTGTATTCAAAAAGTTGAGAAGGTGTTCTGGCCACAAAACTACGCTACTCACCTCACCACTACTAAAAATAGTTAGACTAAGTAGAAAAAAGGTACACTGCCGGAAGGAAATGTAACAGCCTCAAGGAAAAGGTCGATGTATTGAAAAGTAAGGTGATACGTAGTTCATTGTTGTAGGAGAATATGATAACAAATTATCACCACATGAAACGCACATGTCAAATAGACGCGTTAATACACATTCTACCCCCATCTGGCTGCAACTTAGACGTATATTCCCGCATGCAAAAGATCATAAAGGAGCCGAAAGGCATCCTTTTGTTGCAAATCGGCAATGGTTCTTATAGGCACTGGAGAACGAATAAGTTCCCTCTGAATCATGTCCGTGTGTGTTCAATTGGCGCAGGATTCTTTGATCTTGCTGCTGAGTGCAACTGTTGTAGATTACGATGGCCGAAGACTTAGAGGACGTGCACCATTACGGTGGATGGGCCAGATTAAGAGCTTGACCGGGATGGCCTTGCAGCAAGCAAGTCAAAGTGCAGTGCTTCATGCAGACAGTCCATTAAGGAATTTGCAATGTGATTCCACTACACCTCTGAGCAGGGTTACACCAGGAGAGAGAGAGAGCGTTGTCGTTTTGCAGATCCTCAGCGAATGCTGAAGAGTCGTACTAGTTCATAGTACACATTGTGGAGTTTGAGGAGAGGATCAGCAAATGAAGGAATACCTATACAAGTCACACAGAGTACGTGCAGGTAAAGAACATTCCATAAACAGATAATTCGAGAAGACCAAATCTATTGTAAGGGCGATATTTGTTAATGAAACACGCAGATGCCATAAAGTGCGTACTAAACCGTTCCACTTATGGCTTAGGTTTTCAGGATAATGGTATTGACCACTGTCCTGCAAGCACATTTCAGCACGTCACCGTACAGCATGCATGCTCTTGCGCAGCTTCACCACTGGCATGCAAGCTAATGCAGTGGTGAAGAATCTTGTAACTCTTACGACGTACGAGGCCATGTGGTCCAGACGTATTGCTTTAAGTACCACCCCAAAAGCGGATAAGTGCGGAAAATGTCTCCTTTATAAGACATCATCCTTCCTGGAAAGTGGACATGCAGAGTCGTCTTTGATTGTCTGGCTGCAAGTGCTGCAGCAGTATTACGCTGGAATCGTAGTTACTAGCTTCGAAGACATCGAGTACGGAATATTTGAGCCAGAAAGCGTCCCACATGACATCATATGGCTGCAATGTTACGATTGCGCTATGTCAAAAATCATTTGTCGAATTTAACAGAACTTGACACTATATCGCTCGGGATGGCACCCAATAACCTCATCAATTAATGCCAAGCCGAATAACTGCTTACATAAGAGCCAGAGGTGGACAAATGCGTTATTAATTCGCCCAATTTGCAAAACACGTTCTCTTGAATAAATCATAAAAAATTTTCTGAAATTGTAATCATTTTTTCGGCTGCATATGGACATCACATCTCCCGATTTCCGTCCCGTACAGATAATTCCTTCTTAGTGCATCGTTCTTTGGCTTAGAATGTATAAGAGTTTTAAAATTACTGAAATGTTCATACGCACTGAATAAGGTAAAACTACAACTGCTGACTGTTTCCTGCTTTAAAATGATGCCACTAAAAGTTTTATGAAGATTTAACTGTACAAACTGGACGTGCTCAAAGTATGTATAAATTAGGAGTATGCTGTGGTGTCCTATATTCACGAGAGTTGGGATGTGCAATTAGGGGTTATGAACTATATATCGACATAGAAAATTGAAGTTGAGGTTTGTGTTAGCAGGAAGTAAGTCAGGCAATGGTAACGCTGAAGAACCGACGAAGGGAGCGCTGATTTGGTTGAAAATGGCTCTGACCACTATGGGACTTAACATCTGAGGTCATCAGTCCGCTAGAACTTAGAACTACTTAAACCTAACTAACCTAACGACATCACACACATCCATGCCCGAGGCAGGATTCGAACCTGCGACCACAGCAGCTGCGTGATTCCAGACTGAAGCGCCTAGAACCGCGCTGATTTGGATAAATATGCGGAGGACTGGGCTGAAACTGGTAACAGAAGTAGATGTCGGATAGTAGTTAATAATGTGGGGCTAGGAATCTGTAGAAGTCTTGTTGGCAGAGATTATGGCGCGCGCACTCGTGTGTGTGTGTGTGTGTGAGTGTGTGTGTATGTGTGTGTATGCACTGTTGGAAAGTTGGGGGGGGGGGGCGGGGGGGGGAGGGATGGGGTGTAAGTCTGCTGGACTGGACTAAGAGTGGAAATCAGCGGATAAAAAAAAAGAGATTCTTGGAATGTGGTTTCCAAAATCTATAAGACCTACAAGGTGTTGCAAAAAGGTACGGCCAAACTTTCTGGAAACATTCCTGACACACAAAAAAAGAATATATGTTATGTGGACATGTGTCCGGAAACGCTTACTTTCCATGTTAGAGCTCATTTTATTACTTCTCTTCAAATCACATTAATCATGGAATGGAAACACACAGAAACAGAACGTACCAGCGTGACTTCAAACACTTTGTTACAGAAAATGTTCAAAATGTCCTCCGTTAGCGAGGATACATGCATCCACCCTCCGTCGCATGGAATCCCTGATGCGCTGATGCAGCCCTGGAGAATGGCGTATTGTATCACAGCCGTCCACAATACGAGCACGAAGAGTCTCTACATTTGTTGCCGGGGTTGCGTAGACAAGAGCTTTCAAATGCCCCCATAAATGAAAGGCAAGAGGGTTGAGGTCAGGAGGCCATGGAATTGGTCCGCCTCTACCAATCCATCGGTCACCGAATCTGTTGTTGGGAAGCGTACGAACACTTCGACTGAAATGTGCAGGAGCTCCATCGTGCATGAACCACATGTTTTGTCGTACTTGTAAAGGCACATGTTCTAGCAGCACAGGTAGAGTATCCCGTATGAAATCATGATAACGTGCTCCATTGAGCGTAGGTGGAAGAACATGGGGCCCAATCAAGACATCACCAACAATGCCTGTCCAAACAGAAAATCTGTGTTGATGACGTGATTGCACAATTGCGTGCGGATTCTCGTCAGTCCACACATGTTGATTGTGAAAATTTATAATTTATCCCGTTGGAATGAAGCCTCATCCGTAAAGAGAACATTTGCACTGAAATGAGGATTGACACATTGTTGGATGAACCATTCGCAGAAGTGCACCCGTGGAGGCCAATCAGCTGCTGATAGTGCCTGCATACGCTGTACATGGTACGGAAACAACTGGTTCTCCCGTAGCACTCTCCATACAGTGACGTGGTCAACGTTACCTTGTACAGCAGCAACTTCTCTGACGCTGACATTAGGGTTATCGTCAACTGCACGAAGAATTGCCTTGTCCATTGCACATGTCCTCGTCGTTCTAGGTCTTCCCCAGTCGCGAGTCATAGACTGGAATGTTCCGTGCTCCCTAAGACGCCGATCAATTGCTTCGAACGTCTTCCTGTCGGGACACCTTCGTTCTGGAAATCTGTCTGATACAAACGTACCGCGACACGGCTATTGCCCCGTGCTAATCCATACATCAAATAGGGATCTGCCAACTACGCTTTTGTAAAGATTGCACTGACTGCAAAACCACGTTCGTGATGAATACTAACCTGTTGATGCTACGTACTGATGTGCTTGATGCTAGTACTGTAGAGCAATGAGTCGCATGTCAACACAAGCACCGAAGTCAACATTACCTTCCTTCAATTGGGACAACTGGCGGTGAATCGAGGAAGTACAGTACATACTGACGAAACTAAAATGAGCTCTGACATGGAAATTAAGCGTTTCCGGACACATGTCCACATAACATCTTTTCTTTGTTTGTGTGTGAGGAATGTTTCCTGAAAGTTTGGCCGTACCTTTTTGTAACACCCTGTATATAGGTGTCTTCCATTTATTTTAGTGTTAAACCAGTGCCAGGCGCTTTTTGAACTCTGAAGCCTTTGGAACACTGCACACAACACTATGCAGGTTAGAGAGCTACCTTTAGGTTCGTGTACCTGACACTTGTGTCAGCCGTCCAACTGTATCCGTCACATTCTGTATATTGCAAATGTGCCTTGCTGCAATGTTGTTGAATTACGATGGGCACTATTGCTGCAAAGGGTATGTGATCTAGGTTCTACCTCTTATTAAACATTGTTTCCTACACGATAGGTTGGTTTATAGGTTGGCTGGTGGTTAAAGGACTGTTCCCCTTGTTCATGGGATGGGCAATCTGCAGTTAGCGACATCAGTCAAAACCTGACCTAATTGTGAAAGTATGTTGAATGGTACTGATGACAGAAATAATTGCATGAGAAATGAAAGTATATGGGTCAGAACGGTGTGCAGGTGAGAGAACAGACAAGGGGTCTCCAGGGTCATTTGCTGCGAGATGCAACCTCCCCCCCCCTCCCTCCACAATTTGAACCATTACCCCTCTCACTACCGTTGCCCTGCAAGAGTAACACAGCAACGGAATAAATAATTCTTTCTAACCGAGTGGGGAGGAGATCTTTCACAGCAAAATTGAAAAGATTAAAAACATAATGAACAACAGTAGGTCCGACAATAGTAAAATAAAGTGAGGGAAATTGTGAGGCCAGTAGATAGGTGGGCGTAGTCGAGTGTCCCTGGGTCTCAGAGTCCCTTCCACAACCATACCCACGATCCGATATAGTCCAAATTTAAGATGGGAACAGAATCCACTCTCAAAGGAACGATGAAAAACTGTTACACTTTTGTTTTGTTGTTGGGTAGAATGAAGTATAGATCCTTAAGGTATTGTCTCAGCTGGTAAAGTGCTACGTGAACGGCAGGGCGTGGCAGCAGATAAAAGTAATTACAAACAGAGTAGAATAGGGATGATCTGGCTGGCGGAGGAAGTGAGCTCGACGACTCCTCCCATCCCCCCCCCTCCCCCCCCCCCCCCACCAGGCTCAGCATGCTACGGGAAATGCCCCAATCCCAATCTCAACCACCCCAAACCGCACTGAAATAATTTTAAAAAGTTAGGTCTGAGAGTAGAAAGCACTTTCCCACTTTCCCGGAGGGAACGAAAAACCAGTTAAGGTGTACGCACGTTAAGTGCCAAGATTAGAGGCAAAATATCCAGAAGACCATGCTTGGAATGGAGAGCGAGGAGGAGACAATCTACCAGGAGGTGGACACACTGCAGACAACTATGGATTAATCCGGTATCATCAATGTGGAGACGACTGAAGATGGTGAATTCCTTGTGGCAGAAATGGAGGGAGGAACGCCATGCAGCCACAGTCTACTTGATAACGGGGACCAATAGCTCACCAGGAGTTCGATCTACAAGCTAGTATGAGCTTTATCTGCACCCACAAATCCGCCCCACATGACGTCAAAGAGACATTTGAGCGAGTAATCGCTTCTCTAATAAAAAGCTAGGCCCGTTCGTTCCCTGGGTTGTCCACATGACTTGGGACCCGCAGGAAGGCAACTGCGCAGGCAGCATGACTAAGGTAAGAGCTACACCTATCAGTATCCTGGAGACGGCTCCTTGAACGACTATAAATTAAGACTGAGGGAGGTCTGTTTCATGAACGTAGTGCTCTGTTAATGGCTACCAGTTGCACCATAGCCGCCCCCGGTAGCTGAATTGTCAGCGTGACGGATTGTCAATCCTCTGGGCCCAGGTTCGATTCCCGGCTGGTTCAGGGAATTTTCTCCGCCCAGTGACAGGGTGTTGTGCTGTCCTCATCATCATCATCCTTTCATACTCATCGACTGCAGGTCGCCGAAGTGGCGTCAAATTGAACAAATTGAAAGACCGGCACCCGGCGAACGGCCTGCCCGAAGGGGGGCCCTATGCCGTATGATTAAATTAAAAAAAGTTGCATCATAAAGACACTACGTGTTTCCAGCAACGAGTTTTGTAAAAGCGTATGTAGTCCTGTCCATGGCTTTAATGCCTTCAGGATAAATTACACTGAAGATATAAAAGAACAAAAAGCAACAGACGCTGAAAGATCATGGTGAGGACAGACTTTAGACCTTTGAAACCAGTCCTAATCAGTGGTCTCGGTACTAACCACGGAGAAGTGCACGCAAAAATACGAGGAGCACACTCTAAAGAGGACCTGGCAGTTAGTCGCAAGGTCCAGTCCAACTCGGTAACCTATTCGAGGACTAGGAGGTCAGGGATTGACACGCTCTGTAAGAAAAAAAAAAAGATCCAAGAAATCAGATAATTAGGAAACTGTCATACAGTTATTGCGTAAGTAAGCAAAATGTGATACCGCCAGAACTGGGAAGGCAAGACACCCATTTCGGCGAGGCGACTGTCTACTAGGCTATTTCAGAAGGTGCTGGTCGCCGTCTTACTCCACGATGATTGCAAAGCTGAAGATGCCGTTAAGCTGTAAACTTGGCCAACATACTGGATTTGGGACGAGACCAGGATCCAGTAAATACCAGCTAGAGTAGCTTGATCTGCACACAAAGAGGTTTTTATGAGGTAGCTCTCACATGCAGCTAGGATGAAGCTGACGAGTGTGGGACAGCCATGTCAGCGTTTTATCAAAGAGGAGTGGAACTACATCCAGTCACTGGGTACCCTAATATAGTTCTATGTTGCAATGAATCATAATATTACGACAGAAATCAAAGAGCCACTTTTTCACCAGAGAAGACTGGGAAAGGGTCCAAGTGGAGGCCCTCCGTATGGTTCCTTGCAGCTGGCATTGAGACCACACTACAGACTGGGAGCTATACCAATAAAAAACTCATTGACATACAGCGTAGGGGTAACCATTGATCCAACAGAATTCACTACCTCATTAATGCCGATAAGGAATAGTGTAAAACTTGAAATGGATCCCTGAGGAACATCTCTTGGACTCTAGAGAGCTTAAAAACGTACCAACTCTAGCCCAAAACAATCGAAATGGCAAAAAGCAACGAATAAAATCGATAGGGAGCCTCCAAGCTCATTCATGGAGGGTAAGTAAAATGTGATGTCTCCAAGGAGTTTTGTAGGCCTTACACAGGACAAACTGGACTGCAGTGAGATATCGACGTTCAAAAAAACCTGTCCGATTAGATTTGGTCATTTGTGTATCATCCTTCCCAAGAACAACACTGATAGGGGGGCAATAACCCAGCATAATCATTCGGCTACCATTTTTTTAAGCAGCATGTCCGTGAGACTAATGGGTCAGTATCTATTCTCGGATTTAGGGATTACTGTCTGGTTTAAAAACTGGAATGATGACAGAGTAGGATTTGGATTTAACGCCCCTGGCATAAGATCAGAAGCGGAAGGAAATCTACGATGCTGTTTCAAAGGAACCATCCTGCATTTGCGTTAAGCAGTTCAGGGAAATCATTGAAAACCTACATCTGGATGGCTGGACGCGGGTTTGAGCTGTCATCCTCCCAAATGGATGTAATATGGAGGGGCCTAGAGTCAGCACACTGCTCTCCAAGCCCTTGTCGCTTTCCATATTTTGGAGCAGTTACTTCTCATTCAAGTAATTTCTCAGCTGGTATCTGAAACGCCCGCTAAATCACACAGGGCTAACAGGTAATTAGGGTTGTGGAAAGGGCCAAGGGAGTTGCGGTCGGATTCATTTCACAATTGTAATTTATTATCATTTAGTTCATAAATACACTTTTGAAAGAATTAAATTTGCTTCACGGCTGAAGGCCTCCAAACAGATGCTTTACAATTTTTAAGACATGACACACAGTTAAATTTACGAATGAGATAAGTCGTATACATGTATGAGATCAGCATCTGGAGCGGCTGAAGGCCTCCGGATTAAATGTTCAAAATTCCAAATATACTATGATGGTTACTGAAGGTAGTAGGCCACAGTGTTTTAAGATGCTAAAAGGGCTGATGGCCCGCAAGGTGCACGGAAAGAGATAAACAAACGCAATTAGATTGCTGAAGGCCACAAGGTTAAATTCTGAAAATTAAGGAAATTACATATTGCAACAATCGGTAAAACAATACATTAAGTTTAAGAATTTCCTTTTGCACCACCAACGGCGGAACACCCACAATAACTTGTCAAATCTTTCAAAGTAAATTACAATAACCTTTCAAGAGCAGAAGGCTATAATGTTTAGACTTGCAGGAAACTGTGGGAACTTGTTTGCAGGGCTGAAGGACCTGGATTAACTGTGCCCAACTGAAAATTTAAAATACACTAAAGCCCCAAAAAACCTTTTAAAGTAAATTACAACAACATTAACACTGCCAAAGAATAATTAAGGGGCTGAAGGAAGCATCGCTCGTACCATGTTAGAACCTATCTTCATTCCCATATTTCTAAATACCTTGCACCTTACAATGTTGCCATCATTGAAAGTTTCAACAGCATTATACACACCAAAGTGAAGTGTTTCTATTCCAACAAATACAGTTTTGGGGATTCTCGACCATATAACACTATTTACACTTTCATTGGGGTTTTGAGTTTTTCCGTGAATACACTTTTTCAACAGTTCAGGTGCTGCTAAGTTTCTGAAAATAGGTTTTATCCCCTCCATTATTGCATGAGGCAGACTATGCTTATGAGTGTACACTTCACCAGTTAGCAATCCTTTGTTATATTTACACCAACTGTCTTCTTCTTTGGGACACAAGCTATGTTGGGGATTTTCATCGTCTTCATTGTTTACAGTAATAACACATACCTTTGGCTTTCCAACATTTCTCCTTTTCTTAAAAGCCTTCAGAGGATTTCTAATAACTTTACTTTTACTCATTATTATACTTCAACAAAACAGAGACTCAAGAAACAGAATTAATTACGAATATTTTCGAGATAACGACAGAGTAAATAAACATGAAACAATCGACAATCACACCAGCGATATATATTGAACCATCACAGGTTAGCCACAACACATACTTTATCTCACATCACTAAAATGTACCTGATGAACACGGACGTTAATAATAACACCATTTGACGGCAGTTTAACAGCGCCACAGTGGGTCACGCCCATGTAGAACACATTTCAAAAAAACATTTAAAAATAGTTGTAGTCTTCGGAATTGAATAAATTATATATCTATTAAAAGGTAATAATCTGCAGATTCAGAAAACGCAAAAAAGTAAAAATTGAACTTTTCATGATTTTGAGCCTTTCCGGAGCCCCTTAAGGGAACAGCACTCACCAGCCTCCAGGGGATCGGTCTGCCCTCCTTCACTTAGGCGAGGCAGGGGTGAGCCCAACTACACTCGTTTCGTCAGTCACGGACCGACCGACCGACCAACCGCTTGCTTTCCAAGAGGGAGTACACGAGAATTCAAGGCCCCAAAAGGTTACAAGTATCACTGTCGCCAAACAAACGCGTATGTGAACTGAGCTGCCAAATCTACACATCATGTTGGGCAGCAACAACCGGTGAGGAAAAGACACTGCCTAAAAATTACGATAGCGGCCAGGGAACGTAAACAGAACACTAACGGCCACAAGGCACAAAATTCGACTGGTTCACTTAACTATGGACAAATTAATTTAACCAATTCCAACTGGCGGCGGCTATCTCGAACACTTTTTGTTGCTCACAGGAAAACCTCCACAACAGCAACGCCGGAACCAACAACGTAATGCTCAAAACCATTTAACCTTCACTTCCTGGGTCGGCGAGCGACGATGCTCGTACCGATCGGACAGCTCCAGAGAGACTCCGACACTGTGCAGAGACCGCCAGCGGCCCAGTCGACTACGCCGCACGGAGATGTCCTCAGACCAACCGACCGACCAACAATCCACCAAAGGTCAAGTCCGGCTTAAGTGATGCGTGACGGCAACGGTCGGGCGGGCGATGTCCACGCAGGGCTCACTGCTGCTCCAAGCCGTCGACTGGCTGGCCCGGGCTGCGCTCCAGAGCGTCGCAACTGACTGCCACGGCCCAACTCACGACCCAAACTGCCACTGTGAACTCTCCTCCTCGCACGTTCCGACTCACCCCATGACAGATGACAACCGGGAAGTCATAGCAGCCGAGCAAAGATCCTATCAGAGGGGATATATCGATACGCGCTACTAGCATCGATGACTGTGAGGCAAAACAGTAACTCAGTAACGCCAGTAATTTAAATGAACGTGGTGAGATGGAAATACGTTAAAACAGGGTGTAAAATACCAAATAGTGGAACGGCGAGCCATGCACAGCTCAGTATCATGAGGCAAAGTGGACTCCACTCCAGTGCCCTCACCACGGATAAAACAATTGCAGTATCTAGAATTTAAACACAGTCCCAGTATCGCTGTCACTAGTGGGGGTGGAACAACATTGCCGAATGCAAATTTTGAGTCCTTTGCGTTGATGGGTCTGGGACTTTTGGATCACGGCAGCAGCCTTCTACCAAGATATCTTCCTTTCCTCCCTCGCTACTTTAGACAGTGAGAGCTCTTCAGAGCTTATCAGTTGTGGGAGTAGGAACTGGAGTGGTCAGCCCTAGGACCCGCAGCCTGTGGCTCTTTCAGCCATTGACTTGTCAGCTGGTCTGTAGATTTTTGAATAAGGCTTCCCTAATTGGAGCCCTGTCGCCAGTAGACACTGGAGGAGGGGGCTGCTTCTCCTACCTAATGTTATAAGTCCAGGTCCATGAGGATACAGGAACCTCATACGGAGTTTACATGAAGCGACCGACTACAAACGACACAAATTGGGTAGTTTGAACAATAGGTAGATATATTCCCCAAGCATTCTCATTTAAAGCACCACATAGGGGTGTGAAATACAGCTTCAAATCACAATGGTAGACCATGGTTTTAATTCCCTTTGAAAGCTGATCTCCCTCTAAAGTGAGGATGAATGCTCTGAGCTCAACTTTTTTGTCTGGCAGGCCTCGATGTACACGACATGCAAAGTAGATTCCTCTCTTGTCCAAGTTTTTTGCATGATTCCTCATCTGTCCCACCCAAAAAATAAAACCTTCTCCATATTTAAGCTCATATGATACAAGTTTCTTGCAAGGGAGTAATGTTCAGGATTGGTTAGGAGTAGCTGTTTTAATTAAGACAGAACCACTTCGTATTTTACTGAGGGAAGAAATTACTCCCAAAACATTTTCTATATTATCTACTAAGAACACAGATGGAAAAATCCTACAATCTGTTCAGGTGCAAACAGGAAAGTTAGTTTCAGCACTTCACTTAAATTTACTTTCTTCAGTGTCAGGAAGGAAAGGTTCTTATGGTCAGGTCTTACTGTAGGCAACTTCGGTGCGTCAACGCCGCCAACAGGTAACTTGGGTCTTTTCACGGTACAAGATATGTTATATGATGTTGTCTACTTTGGTCGAGGGCTCTCTTTGTGGACGTCACCCAGACAGATCAATGGCTACGGAGCTCGAGGTTCCTCCGAACAAACTTACTGCTTGTCCTGGGTGGGGAGGTAACAGCTCGGACATCACTAGCGTGTTTCCTGTGTAGTCAGGGGACTGTCAGTGTGCGAGAGGCTGATGACCCACACATGGATTGACTATGATTTTGGGTAATTGGCGACCTTCCCCCCATGGAGGTAAACTTAGGTATGGGTATCAAATATGAGTTTACCAAAGTAAGTGTCGTAAAATAAGTAAACGAAGTGGGAAAAGACAAAATTGATGGACGACAGAAAAGCTAGGTTGTCGGCAACGAATCTGTCGTACAGACCAAGTCTAAGAAAAGATACAGTCAGAGAGTAATATTCCAGCAGAGGAAGGAAGGAAGTACTACGTCTTGAGACCCCTTGGTTGTTATGCACATACAAAACAGTTGTGATCCCTTGGGGAAGGGAGGGGAGGGGGAGGGGCTCTTGATATAATTCTATTCACCTTTGTTGTTATCTATCTAATATCGATAACTCTTTGTTCATCAAGATCTGAATATTCACATAGTAAAATTTAATTCTGTTCTAATGTAACAGACGCTTTCACCTACAATATGAAACTGCTTCAAATTATCTGTATCTTTTCACACCACTCATTTTACATTTAGTTACTCTATTAGCCCTCACCGTATGAGTCAGGTGTTCAATTTTTGTTTTATTTATAGGAACAATGTTTCACATTAGTAACATGTACTGAACGACAGAACAATCTCTTATTTGCAGTGACATAACAGATTTTGTAGTGGTTAGGTTCCACGATTTAGTTCCACCAAGCCTAAAACACTGCCCAAATAATTTTTGTAACATATTTTTAAGAAATTGTTTTGAAGCCGGTTCAATCGACATAAACATAATTTGAATGAAAACAGAACTACAACTTGCGAGAGGCTCTGATTTTTGTTTTTGTGCACTGCATCTTGCATGACACTCTCCTATACTTCAAAATAATATAAATGATCATTGGAAATAAAAGATACTTCCTGATAATGGTGTCTAGCTAGGTTTCCTTGGATTACCTGATACATTTACCTGTACGTGTCAGCAATTAATGTGAGTAATCCTTTGTCATGATTTTATGCATTATGTGAACATATTATTTTTCAAAGAAAGCTCATCAACCTACTTTTACTCCTGGGATAAACAAATACAATAAAAGGGAAAACTAATTCATGACTGTCCAATTGATAATGGCTTATTATACTTTCTTCTAAGTACAAATTGAAATGCTCGTAATACTTCAGTATAGACAAAATGTAATTTCATAATGAGATTTTCACTCTGCAGTGGAGCGTGCGCTGATATAAAACTTCCTGGAAGATTAAAACTGTGTGCCGGACCGAGACTCGAACTCGGGAACTTTGCATTTCGCGGCCAAGTGCTCTACCATCTTTTTTTTTTTTTCCTTTGTTGAACGTTGTCTTTAGTCGTTGTGGACGTCACATGACATCCGTTAAAGTTCGTTGTGTTAATCTTTCCACTCAGTTTTTTATTAACCATCTGAGCTACCCAAGCACGACTCACGACCCGTCCTCACAGTTTTGGAAAGTAGGAGACGAGGTACTGGCGGAAGCAAAGCTGTGAGGACGGGGCGTGAGTCGTGCTTGGGTAGCTGAGATGCTGCCGGTACGGTAGCTCAGCGTGTTCGGGTAGAGAGCTGGTTGACCTCTGTAATAAAAAAAAACTGGGTAGAAGGATCAACATACGAACTTGACCGGATGTCATCTGACGTCCGCAACAATCAAACACAACGATCAAAAACGAACAAAACGCAAAAAAAAAGGTACAGCACTTGCCCGCGAAAGGCAAAGGTCTCGAGTTCGAGTCTCGGTCCGGCACACAGTTTTAATCTGCCAGTAAGCTTCAAAATGTAATTTGTTTACCAATTAGAAACTCATCTTGCTGTTTGGTATTGTGTGGGTAACATCCCTAAGAATAAACTATTTTAAGAAATATCACTGGAAATATTTTCCAATCATTCAATTATAAATAAGAATTTAATTTAAAGCACAGAAACTGTACTATTGTTACATTTAAATTATAATGTGAGAATATTTCAACATTCTTTGTAATTCACTTTTGTTTACAAAATTATCCAAAATTTCAGAACTTCCTTTGAGATGTGTGAACCGCGTGTCACTTGTCTGCGACTTGTAAATCATTTTTCTAGACTGAGCTCAGTATTTTTTTTCTTTTTTGAAAATTTGTTAATCAGCATTTCAGCATTTTGTTTTCATTATGTACAATGTTATACGTTATCGTAAATGTACGTTAAGATCTGTCATCTCCAATGAGTAGTGACTGCGTTTTGGAAGAATGAAATTCTACAAATGATTACTCAAAAGCTGGGACTCAGTCTCATGAAGAAAACACCACACAGATTCTAATGCCAGTGGTTAACAATTATTGCACTCTCCAGGAGCAAATGTAAATATTATCAGTCAATAAGTATCGCTTTTCCTATAATTATTTCAATGTCCAAAAACCGTTTTCTTTACGCTGTAAGTCCACTAAATACTGAACTATAATTCATGTAGCTATGTACTATTGAGAAGTGGTCACTTGCAACCTGTAATTCTGGACAAAATATATCAACATACCTATGTTTATCTATGAGAGCTGTGAAATTTGTTATCAATTGTTGGTGGCTCGATTAAATGTCGAGAAATGAAGTTACGTAGATCCTAAAACGCTGACATCAGCCTATTGTTTAAAAGGAATTTCTTTCCTGTGTATTAATTCTAAAAAAACAGACACTAAATTAATGTAGGTCCTGTGTCATTACTAGCTCATTCGCCTAACTCATTCCGTTTTATTTTCTGTTGTGGGATGATAGTCTTGCTCACGAAACTGAAAAGGATCCCTTGGCTACCTGTAACATTTCATGAACAACACTATGATATGCAAACGGATACATAGAACATCAGGTGACGATGCCATGCCTGCATAGAAACTGGTGACCGTGCAATAGACAAGTACAAGTTGCAAAAAGCAACAAAATTATAGCAAAATATATGTACTTAGGTTCAAAAATGGCTCTGAGCACTATGGGACTCAACTGCTGTGGTCATAAGTCCCCTAGAACTTAGAACTACTTAAACCTAACTAACCTAAGGACAGCACACAACATCCAGCCATCACGAGGCAGAGAAAATCACTGACCCCGCCGGGAATCGAACCCGGGAACCCGGGCGTGGGAAGCGAGAACGCTACCGCACGACCACGAGATGCGGGCTGTACTTAGGTTTTTATTGTCCTAAATAGAGCAACGGTAAATGTGAAATTTTACCGTTTTCGTAACTCGTGTTCGGACCAGAGTTTCCTCTCTCTAATTTATACCTTTGCCCTTCCCTTTGACTAGTGAAATTTTGAATCATTTTCGTAGAAACATTCTGCAAAGCTACCTTATACAGCCTCGACTATAATTCTGTAAAGCCAAGGTACTTCTTTATAGGAAGAATTCACCTGTTGCTGTTTCCAGTCGAACGCAATCAGTTGTCATATTTTGCTTAAATACGTCATGAAATAGATCCATCAGACACATACCTACAAAATTAGTCCAGTATTTTTTCCGAATAACTTTGTTGGTGGCAGCTGCTTTACAACGAAGTTGTTAATAATTAAAGTTAATCTTTCGACCCTCCTCCCTCACTTTTCCCCACAAGAGCCACGCAGCGTGGTTGGTCGGAGTCATCCCGTACGCTTTACACGGTTTGAGGGACAACCGATAGCTCTAATTGTGGGAAATAGCCTCCAGTCTTACGCTTTCTAGCTGAAGCTATGATCTTAATAACCTAATTAAGAGTAGAGCAGGTGCAGCCGTAAGTTATACACGCGTTACTAACAAAGAAATGTCATCCCGCTGTTCTGTCACTCCCAAAACCTGTACTTTATGTGACCGATTAGCTAATAGTGCCAGGTTGATACCTTAGTCTTACGATATGAGATTGTACACATCTGCATAAATTTTAAATCTCCAGAAAAATATCTCTGAAATGGAAAAAATTCGTTGTTATACACTTCTTTCTCAGACAATGTACGGAAAAGGTAGCTTATAGCGTTCCCCCAAAAAATAATGGAATTTAAATCAAGACTAATTAAATTCTAGATAGCCTACATTGTTTACTTTTCTCTCACAAAAATCCAGTTAATTTCTGACAGACTTTCAGAAACTATTCCTCCAGGGGGATGAAGCCGTCCCGAGTTTACTGAAGCAAAAGTCGCCTAGTGTACCCCCTGACAAGAATGTTAGTGCATGTCGTCTCCCGGTCTCTTGTCCCAGAGTTGCGTAACAATGAGTTCTCTAATTAACGGCGATAATTTCCGGCGGAAGTGACAATCGGGCGGCGGAAGAACCAGGCGGCTGTTCCGCCGTCTGCAAACATGCTCCGCGCTAACGTTGTCTCCCCAGTGTTTTGCCGCCGTCTGCAGCTAAGCTATGCAATTACATGCCCTGAAATATTCAACTTGTCCGTCTCCCTAATTTCCAGAACTGAGTTTAATCTCTGGAGGTATTAAACATCTACCTTAATTTTGTGTCTCCACTCGACACAGGCGTTGGAGCGTATAACACAAAAGTTACATAGGGCCCCTAAACTCTAAGATCACATCGAGTATACGAGGAACGAAGGAAGCGGAAACTTAATTTTTATTTCTTGATGATTAAATGCACAGTCTCACACTTTCCTTTATTTTTTCCTACTTGTAACGTGACCCTTCTGAATAGGAACCACGGCCCCATATTAAATGCGTATCAGCAGTTTAAGGTAATACACTGTTCAACAAAACCAGTCAAGCTCCCAGAAGGGGAGGAGGAAATGAAACGAAATTTCACTGGTTGAGATGGTACACTATATGATCAAAAGTATCCGGACACGTGACTGAAAATGACTTACAAATTCGTGGCGCCCTCCATCCGTAATGTTGGAATTCAGTATGGTGTTGGTCCACCCTTAGCCCTGAAGACAGCTTCCACTCTCGGAGGCATACGTTCAATCAGGCGCTGGAAGGTTTCTTGGGGAATGGCAGCCCATTTAACACGCAGTGCTGCACTAAGGAGAGGTATCGATGTCGTTCGGTGAGGTATGGCACGGAGTTAGCGTTCCAAAACATGCTAAAGGTGTTCTATACGATTCAGGCCAGTCTACTACAGGGATGTTATTATAATGTAACCACTGGCCGTGCATTTTGAGCAGGTGCTCGATCGTGTTGAAAGATGCAGTGGCCGTCCCCGAATTGCTCCTCAACAGTGCGAAGCAAGAAGGTGCTTAAAACATCAGTATAGGCCTGTGCTGTCACAGTGCCACGCAAAACAACAGGGAGTGCAAGCCCCTTACATGGAAACACGACCACACCGTAACAACACCGCGTCCGAATTTTACTGTTGGCACTACACTCGCTGGCAGATGACGTTCACCGGGCATTCGCCGTACCCACAACATGCCATCGGATCGCCACATTGTGTACCGTGATTCGTCACTCCACACAACGATTTTCCACTGTTCAATCGTCCAATGTTTACGCTCCTCACACCAAGCGAGGCGTCGTTTGGCATTTACTGCCGTGATGTGTGGCCTGTGAGCAGCCGCTCGAGCATGAAATCCAAGTTTTTCTCGTCCCGCCTAACTGTCATCGTATTTGCAGTGGATTCTGATGCAGTTTGGAATTCCTGTGTGATGGTCTGGATAGATGTCTACCTATTACACATTACGACCCTCTTCAACTGTCAGCGGTCTCTGTCAGTCAACAGACAAGGTCGGACTTTACGCTTTTGTGCTATACGTGTCCCTTCACGTATCCTCTTCACTATCACATCAGAAACAGTGGACCTAGGGATGTTTAGGAATGTGGAAACCTCGTGTGCAGACGTCTGACACAAGGACACCCAATCACCTGACCGCGTTCGAAGTCCATGAGTTCCGCGGAGAGCCGCATTCTGCCTTCTCACGATGTGTAATGACTACTGAGGTCGCTGATATGGAGTACCTGGGAGTAGGTGGCAGCACAATGCAACTAATATGAAAAACGTATGTTTTTGGGGGTGTAGGGATACTTTTGATGACATAGTGCATGTGATGTTATTTCACTGTTTAGCAGTTTAGCAGTATGGGTTCACTGTCAGTAATTTCTTCAAGATCTCCACACCTTGAGGTTTAGCACAAACTGCTTATTGATGTACAGAACAACGAATCCCTTCTGTCGATCATTGTAATTATTTGCTGTTTCATTGTTAAGATAGTCGTATATGTCCTTCTGAATGGTACTATAATGTCATTTCATAGAAATTTGAAGTACCTGTATATTATATGAATGCACAATAGAAGAATTCTCATCCCTCTCTTCTGTCATCCTTATTCATTTTTAAAGTTTTGCGACAGTACATCCCTAGACTGATTTCTTTTTTTCCAAACAGCTACTGGGCCTGTGAATTTCCTTCACACTACAAATAGTGGAGTGCAAACAGCTCAGACGCTGAACGAGGACTCTGTACCAGCACCCAGCGCCAGCCGCCGAGCAGCACAAACGCACAACGTCAAGGTATCGACATACATGATACCCACTACTAACAAAGCCTATCCTTGCACAACCTATCGCAGGCAGCAAGACAACCGCTACTGCTCTTGCCGCCCGACCTAACTTTCGCAGAGGTTTTTTTCCCTTGGCTCTTGCTTTGGCACTTTTTTTCCTCTGCCCTTCAAACCGCTACCCTTCGTCAGATTTCGACCAATCTACACTCCTGGAAATGGAAAAAAGAACACATTGACACCGGTGTGTCAGACCCACCATACTTGCTCCGGACACTGCGAGAGGGCTGTACAAGCAATGATCACACGCACGGCACAGCGGACACACCAGGAACCGCGGTGTTGGCCGTCGAATGGCGCTAGCTGCGCAGCATTTGTGCACCGCCGCCGTCAGTGTCAGCCAGTTTGCCGTGGCATACGGAGCTCCATCGCAGTCTTTAACACTGGTAGCATGCCGCGACAGCGTGGACGTGAACCGTATGTGCAGTTGACGGACTTTGAGCGAGGGCGTATAGTGGGCATGCGGGAGGCCGGGTGGGCGTACCGCCGAATTGCTCAACACGTGGGGCGTGAGGTCTCCACAGTACATCGATGTTGTCGCCAGTGGTCGGCGGAAGGTGCACGTGCCCGTCGACCTGGGACCGGACCGCAGCGACGCACGGATGCACGCCAAGACCGTAGGATCCTACGCAGTGCCGTAGGGGACCGCACCGCCACTTCCCAGCAAATTAGGGACACTGTTGCTCCTGCGGTATCGGCGAGGACCATTCGCAACCGTCTCCTTGAAGCTGGGCTACGGTCCCGCACACCGTTAGGCCGTCTTCCGCTCACGCCCCAACATCGTGCAGCCCGCCTCCAGTGGTGTCGCGACAGGCGTGAATGGAGGGACGAATGGAGACGTGTCGTCTTCAGCGATGAGAGTCGCTTCTGCCTTGGTGCCAATGATGGTCGTATGCGTGTTTGGTGCTGTGCAGGTGAGCGCCACAATCAGGACTGCATACGACCGAGGCACACAGGGCCAACACCCGGCATCATGGTGTGGGGAGCGATCTCCTACACTGGCCGTACACCACTGGTGATCGTCGAGGGGACACTGAATAGTGCACGGTACATCCAAACCGTCATCGAACCCATCGTTCTACCATTCCTAGACCGGCAAGGGAACTTGCTGTTCCAACAGGACAATGCACGTCCGCATGTATCCCGTGCCACCCAACGTGCTCTAGAAGGTGTAAGTCAACTACCCTGGCCAGCAAGATCTCCGGATCTGTCCCCCATTGAGCATGTTTGGGACTGGATGAAGCGTCGTCTCACGCGGTCTGCACGTCCAGCACGAACGCTGGTCCAACTGAGGCGCCAGGAGGAAATGGCATGGCAAGCCGTTCCACAGGACTACATCCAGCATCTCTACGATCGTCTCCATGGGAGAATAGCAGCCTGCATTGCTGCGAAAGGTGGATATACACTGTACTAGTGCCGACATTGTGCATGCTCTGTTGCCTGTGTCTATGTGCCTGTGGTTCTGTCAGTGTGATCATGTGATGTATCTGACCCCAGGAATGTGTCAATAAAGTTTCCCCTTCCTGGGACAATGAATTCACGGTGTTCTTATTTCAATTTCCAGGAGTGTATCTCCAGATGAGCGCGTATTAATGGTTAATCCTAACCAGACGTACGCAAACATCGCAGTACCCACATCCTGCGACACCTCACTTTAGTGAATACTAACCCTTATGCAGAGATGGCAGTAGACCTTCTGTGTTGGCCATCATGCCGGTGTGGGCGTGGAGGGGCTCCACCTCTTTTAAAAAGAAAAAAGAAAAAAAAAAAAAAAAAAAAGCTCAGACACCACGATTCTGTCGAAATGATGAGAACTGTGGCAACCAAAACATGCCAGACTGTAATACTAAATGATATGTCGCGCTGTAGAGGGTACTACCGAGAAGGAACCAGCAAAGCTGGAACATGCCGAGCCTTGGCTCCCATGTTGTCCGCACATGCGGCTTGCGTGCGATTTGGCGCGCCGTGTCCAGCCCTGTTCCACACCCTGTCGCTTGCTTGTGGTTTCAGAGTCGTTCCTCCACTTCCCACAGATGCTAACGACAGCAGCACACATTCAGATGGCCTGCTTCGCCGTTTCTGAGATGCTCGTTCCCAAGTGTAGGGTCATAACTACCTGCCCACCGTCAAAGTCCCTTATATCATGGGACATCCCTTATTTTCGGCACGTATGGTAGTTCTCCATTCGCCTCTGCTCCGCTTATACAGGGTGATTCGTGAAGATAAATGATTATGAACATTCAAAGTACTCCACTATATTCGTGCATTCGGAATCCTCCGAGTTGGAAAACATACGCGATATTCGTTAACTGCAGCCGTAGGATTACCACCACATTTGCCATAAATCAACACCATATCGGCATGTTACTCTGTCGTGAATTTGAAAGGCATCCCTATTCCATAAATAATCTACAAACTACATCAGTTACCACGTGGTTTCACTTAAATACACTTTTGTTATTATGTTCTTTCAGTGAACAATACAGAAAACTAATTCGTTTCAAGGTTAGGAAACAACTGAAAAAAGTCACTAACTGTTGCCAACACTGACATAAACGTTTCTACATTCTTAATGGAAAGTAAACACGTTTACTTGTATAATAATCTTTACTTCTCTGGATGTTCTGGAAAACTACTGCACATACACGTCTGGGACATGCTTTAGTAGATTCACGAGACCAATAACAACAAAATAAATGGAAATCGTGTTTTACTTTACCCTCTTACAGTTTTGCGATGGCTTTATATTAGCGAAGTTGCTAAATTTCAGGCAAAATTAGCCGTAACTCCGTAACTAAACATTTGCGGACTTATGTTTATATGAACTTGTTCTTTAGTTTTACTCGTAGGATAACATATTAAAATATTAGCATATCTTCGTGAAACACCCTGTATACTTACCTTACCGCGTCACGTGACTGCAGCGGGATCAGGTGCCATTCAGTCTCGTGGTGGGTAATTGTCATCACTGTATTGCAGTTCAAATTATTGACAGATATTCACTTAGTATATTGCTTTGATATCTAAAAGGTAAGCATATTCGATTAGTTTATGGAAAGTATCCGAGAAGTTGCAGAATCTTTTAACTCCTAGAGAGTATTTATTTTCAACCTTGAAATTCACACTGCTTCCTATGTCCTGATGCAGAAAATGGTATTTCCTCTTTCCTATTGGCGCATTTAGGTCCATAGGGGATGTAAAGATGAATATATGTAAAACATAGCATGATCATGTAGCATGTAGTCTCAGCTTTTCTTTGTCCAGTCATGTCTGGTTATCTGCGGTTGTGATTAAGATGTTCAGCTGGGGAGGGGCGGCCTTTTAGGAATTGGAGACGATGTCGGGCGGATCTACGGTCACCATGTGTGCTTTGTGCTCGGTTCTGGAACCGCCATTTCTACAACAGGTTAAGGGCTGTACGAGCAAGCTACGCAAAAGAGATTGTTGTCCCTATTAGAATTTGTTCTGTGGAAGTTTGCATTCGCATTGATCGCAGGACGGTCCACAAACCACCACCACACGAAGGTACATCTACATCTACATGGATACTCTGCAAATCACACTTAAGTACCTGGCAGAGCGTTCATCGAGGCACCTTCACAACAATTCTCTATTATTCCAGTCTCGAACAGCGCGCGGAAAGGACGAACACCTATATCTTTCCGTACAAGCTCTGCTTTCCCTCATTTTATCGTGGCGATCGTTTCTCCCCATGTAGGTCGGCGTCAACAAAATATTTTCTCATTCGGAGGTGAAAGTTGGAGATTGGAATTACGTGAGAAGATTCCTCCGCAAGGAAAAACGCATTTGTTTTAATTATGTCCATCCCAAATCCTGTATCGTTTCAGTTATTTCCGTTATTTCGCGATAATACAAAACGTGCTCCCCTACTTTCAACTTCTTCGATGTACTCCGTTAGTCCTATCTGGTAAGGATCCCACACCACACAGCAGTATTTTTGAAAGAGGACAAGCGTAGTGTAGGCTGTCTCTTTAGTAGATCTGTTACGTTTTCTAAGTTTTCTGCCAATAAAGCGCAGTCTTTGGTTTGCCTTCCCCACAACATTTTCTTCTTTCAAAGTTAAGTTGTTCGTATTCGTAATCCCTAGGTAATTAGTTGAATTTACGGCCTTTACGTCTGACTGATTTAGCGTGCAACTGAAGTTTAATGGATTCCTTTTAGCACTCATGTGGATAACCTCATATTTCTCATTAATTAGGGTCAATTTCCAAATTTTCACACCATGCAAAAATCTTTTCTAAATCATTTTGCAATTTTTTTGACCTTCTGATGACTTTACTATACGATAAACGGCAGCATCTTCTGCAAACAACCTAAGATGGTTGCTCTGATTGTCTCCTAAATCGTTTATATTGATAAGGAACAGCAGAGGACCTACAACAGTGCATTGGGAAACGCCAGAAATCACTTATGTTTTACTCGTCAATTACTACGAACCTCTGTGACAGGAAATCACACAAATGAGACAATATTCCATAAGTGCGCAATTTGACTACAAACCGCTTCTGTGGTACAGTGTCAAGAGCATTCTGGAAGTCTAGAAATCAATTTGAAATCTCGTGTCAATACCACTCAACACTTCATGTCAGCAAAGAGCTAGTTGTGTTTCACAAGAACTATGTTTTCTAAATCCGTGTTGACTGTATATCAATAGAGAGTTCTCTTCGAGGTAATTCATAGTGTTCGAACAATATATATGTTCCAAAATCCTGTTGCATCTCGATGTTAATGATATAAGCCTGTAACTTGAAACGCGTACGTTTCGCATGTATTCATTACCAGCGATGGCGAGGCATGACAGAATCTCTGACCAGAGAGTTATTTATCGTTGCTAGTCTGCGCTTGACCGCGCGAGAGTTCAGTTGCGTATAGCGAGTCGGCAGGAACAGTAGTAGTGTGTGGCGAGTGGGCAGAGAGAGTAGTCAGTTGGAGAGTAGTAGCAGTCTGGTGTAGTAGTCGGTGCTAGTCTGCGGGAGTCGGCATGCGTCGACGGCGTGCTGTTATTCCGAATCTGGTCAGGATTGTGGTGGACGATGTGTATTATTGTTGAAGGTAATGAAGCAGCATTGCGCTCAGCTAATAACGTTTGTTAATTGTAATTAATCTGTTCAAGAAATGCCCCAATAATAATTTTTTATAAAGTAAATCTTTTAAAGAAAAGTAATCATTCCAAC
Organism: Schistocerca nitens; assembly: GCF_023898315.1. Lineage (NCBI taxonomy): Eukaryota > Metazoa > Arthropoda > Insecta > Orthoptera > Acrididae > Schistocerca > Schistocerca nitens. The sequence continues at coordinate 80,321,466 of NC_064621.1, read as the reverse complement.
TCAAAGAATTTTTCCACTTTTTAAAGAAAAAGATTCATTTCAATTTAAAGAATATTTCCTATGCATTCCCTCCAAGAATCAAAATTAAATGTAGGCCAGCATTGCACGGAGCTGTGCCGAAAAATAAGAGCAGATATAGACGCAGTTTTACTGAGGTAAGGATTTATCAGGTTTAATTATTTCTGTTCAGATGTTACATTCAGTTGATGGTTCATTATTTAATTAATATTATTGTGGGTTGGTGATTAATCTTCATTCCTTAACGTTAATTTTGTGGGGAGTTTACATTTGGGTCATTTTATTATTCAGTTTTGTGGGAAGACAACATTTGGCACTTTTTTTATAATCATTGACTTTCAAATTTTTTGTGGGGAGGTTACACTTGGCGACATCCGGACCAGGATCGTATTTCTTTGTGAATCTTCAGTTAAGTAGTCAGATATCTGCTCTTATTTACTTAAATATAATTAGCATTTGGCGCAACGCTTTTACTAATTTTGTCACTTTCTTCCACAGATCATCGGCAATTCGTTGCTCATTGTTGTATAGTGTTTGTTGGATTTTGCATTGTGTTTGTTTCATTAGTGAATAATCTTGATTTGTGTAAAAATGCCGCGAAAAACTGTTAATAGTACATCGCGATGTGTAATGAATGAAATAGACGACTTAAACAACTTGACCGATAGTACTTGTGACACGCAATGTAATGATGACAATCCTCCATTTGCAGACAATCAGTGTGTACCGACCAATAATGTTGATTTTGACCCTAGTGATGAACAGACAAATTCAATTGTGTCGTCTGTTAATTTAACGACAATTGATGACGCGGGGCGTTCTGTTGCAATGAGCGCTGCCCAGCTCAACACAACCGGTTTGCAAAATTCACGTGACGAACAGACAAATTTTTCTAATGAAAATGAACAGTATAATCAGAGTACGACAGATTTATTTAATTCCGAGGTAGTGACTAACAGTGCACATCCGATTGGCAAACATTTTCAAGAATCACAGAATAACCAAATGGTTACACACAAAACGTGACAATTGCAGGTACGTCATCAAACAGCACAGAGAATAGAGCCGGTAATATTGACTTGGAACAAATTATGGCAAGATTGCTACAACAACAATTTAGTGAAAATTTCAAACAACTTAATGAAAATTCCAAACAACAGAATGAAAGGCAAGACAACAATCTCAAACAACTTAGTGAAAGCCTCAAACTTCAAATTAATGAAATTAATGAAAAACAAGATAATAATTTCAAACAACTTAATGAAAAACATGACAACCTTAATGAAAAATTAGACAACAATTCCAAACAGTTGAATGAAAAATTAGACAACAATTCCAGACATCTTAGTGAACAGATTAGAGCCGTTGCCGCGCAGTGTCATGATACTAAAGAACAGTTACGTAAGGAAATTGAGGCTTGCGCTAGGAAAAGTAGTGAAGAAATTAGATTTGTTGCTCAAGAATTAAGGGATATGCAAACAGCTACAACAGAAACACGTAGAGAAGAAATCAGTGCAGTCGGTAAACAATGCTCTGAAAAGGCAACACAATTACGCGACGAGTTTAAAGTAATGACAGCAGAACTTTCGCGCACACTGGATGCAAAAGTAGATGCGAAGTTCGACCAACAGAACAGTCAAATTAACGAACGTTTTAATCATCACCTACAAAACAGTGATACGCGTTTCCGTAAATTTATACAGGATCACAATAAAGTAAAACGACAAGTAATGGAAACAATCACCGCACAGAGGCAGGAAAATAAACGTAAATTGTTTGCGAAAGCAAAACCATACGTAGACAACAATATCGCTACAGTGTCCGACGAAATTAATACCATCAAACAGTTGAACACAGAATTACGTGATGAAATTTCCGATCTTAAATCGAAAACAGACACACACAAAGCAGACTTTCAGACAGTGACAGACAGACTCGAACAAGTAGAACTAACACAGGATTCCGATGTCATTAAAGCAGACGTTAAAAAATTGAACGAAATCACATGAAAAATACAAAAACAAATTAATGCTTGCGACACTAAAACCGATGATCAGATAACAATACTGACTGAAAAATATGATGAATTGGCCAGACGTATTGACGTTATTGAAACTAATAATGACAGCAAATCAGACGATACTGCACCGATTTTGTTTAACCAAACACCTGAATTCCAAAATTTACAGCAGACGATCAATGAGATTGATTCATCTAATAATACATTACGTAGAAAATTGTCAAGTTTACAGCAAGAAGTAACAGAGATGAAAAATATTTCAGTTAATAACACGTCACAGCATACGGCGAATTCAGAACATTTCTCACAGTCACACAGCCAGTATAATTTAGGTAATCTACAGAGAGTACGTGAGTTAGATTCCGAACAGTCACAGTCAAACAGATTCCCATACAATCCTGAACCTGTTCCGTCATACAGAGACGATAATTTTGATTATAAGCATTTTCCATCCGCGAGAAAATTTAAAGTATTTAAAAACGATAGAACACAGATTCACCCCCTGGATTGGATACAACAATTTAGCTTTGCTTTTCCACCGACTTGGCCTGTAACACACAAACTTGAATTTATTTGCAGTTTTTTGGAAGGCGAACCGGCAACTCGTATGAGACCGATCGCGAGGCAATGCTACTCGGTAGAAGAATTTCAGAATGCTTTTCTGTCAGCGTATTGGTCGAAGACGACACAGCGTGGAATTAAAGATCAACTAATTAGTTTACCAAATTATGAGAACTCAAATTTTCCCAGTGTCACACAATTTTTTGAGCACATGGTCCAACAAAACCAGTACCTAAGTGAACCATACAGTGAATCTGCACTTAATTATGTATCTCTAAATTACCACGGTCATTAAGAGTGTCACTTTTAACAGGTCAGCAGAAGGAAAATATTTCGGCATTTAGAGATCTGTTACAGCTTTTGGAAGTGCAGCAATCAGATTATTCCTTCGTAAACAAAAATTTTTCATATAACAAGCAAGACCAACAAAGTTACAGTAATTACGATCAGACATGCAATTTCAATAGTAAAGGTAATAGACGCCTTAGGAACGACAACCACCAGAACTTTAATAGCAGACAAAATTTTGATTATCAGTATCGGCAAAATTATCAGCAGGAAGAACCACATTTTAATAACAATAGACGTTTTTCTACGCAACAGCATCAAAGCCAGCCGGTTAGCATATCTAACCAACAATGCAGTGTGCAAGGTCAGCCAGGCTTTAATGTTTCGCCGCGTGCACGTATAGTCTCAGCTCCAACAAATAGTAACGCACGGCAGCAAGGAAATAACTACGTGCAGAAAACACAGTATTTCAATTCCTATCGCAATGCACCGTATAGAAATGACTATCACGACAGACGTAAAATTAATGAGCACAATTTTCAGCGTACGTATAATAACAGTCGGTCTTACCAGCAGCAAAAGATCAGCAACAACATATTCTCATTAATGAACCCGACAGTAGGTATCATCCAGAGCGTAATACGTCAGGAAGAAATAACAGAACAGTTCAAATAGTGGAAATGCCACAGCATCTTCCCGAAAATAATAACACGTCAGATAGAATTTGACTAGATACTGTAAAGGTCGCATCTTCCAGTAACACAAGCACTACTTTTGACACGCAGAATGTTGTTCACGAAAATGTTATTATTTTGAGGACATCAGAGACACTCTTTTGCAGGAAAGATCAATTGTTCAGAAAACCGTTTCACATCCTGTCATCGAAATTAAAATTGGTTCATCGAAATTTTCAGCAGTAATCGATTCCGGATCACCTATGTCAGTAATAAATGAAGAAACTTTCAACGAGTGTAACAAAGAGAATACATATCCTACGTTACCATTAGGCAAAACGAAAGTGAAATGGCTCAAATGGCTCTGAGCACTATGGGACTCAACTGCTGTGGTCATAAGTCCCCTAGAACTTAGAACTACTTAAACCTAACTAACCTAAGGACAGCACACAACACCCAGCCATCACGAGGCAGAGAAAATCCCTGACCCCGCCGGGAATCGAACCCGGGAACCCGCGCGTGGGAAGCGAGAACGCTACCGCACGACCACGAAAGTGAAAGGAGCAGTATCTAGTAAAGGAGTAGATGTTAAATTACAGACACATTTATCATTTTGCATTGCAGGTCACACATTTCACTCAAATTTTTGGATTGTTCCTTTATTGACAACAGACGTTATTTTAGGTACGAATTTTCTGGTACAACACGACGCAGTTATTGATTTTCAAAATTCTTATTAAATGTTAAAGGATGAAAATGTACAACTGGCTTTAGAATTTCAGCACTCATTATCTGCAGAAGAACAAACAATTAATCGCACAGAGGTCATTTCCGTATCACGTAGCATAGACTGTAATTCCACATTGTTCACAGATACGTACGTACATAACTATAATACTCCAGACGAAGCTGACTACGACGTTATGCAGATGATTTCTGATAAAGTTAAACATAGTAGTGAAAATACAGACGACGAACGCACTCAACTACACAAAATTCTTTTACAGCAAGCTCCAGTTTTTGACAATGTTCCTGGTACGATGTCCGGTTTTATGTATGAATTTCAAGTCAAACAGCTAGACCTATTTCAAGCCAAGCATTATCCCATTCCGTCTGTTATACTGAAAAATGTTGAACCACATAACAGAATTAAAGAATTAGTAAACTTTCCTACATCTCGTCGACTACGACACCATGAAATAATTGACATTGCGCTGAACAACATCAAACGTGCCGCAGAGCGCCGGAGAAGACAACAAAAACAGGTTTGTATACGCCGTGACTTTCACGTTGGACAGAAGATATTAGTACGTACACACTACTTATCCAACAAAATAAAAGGTAGGTGCAGTAAATTTGAACTTCTATACGCAGGTCCATATCGGATTCGCAGCATTCCTCACCCCAATGTTGTACACGTTGAAACTTTGAGAACCAGAAAATCGAAAGGAAACCACCACGTATCCAACGTCAAACCTTTTATTGAATGAATATACTTTATGATTTATCACACTGTAATGCCATTTCCTAATTTTTTATGACCACTTATGCAATTATATTCACATGAACACCTACTGATGATTATCGTAATTTTTTCTTGGCAAGTGCCCGGCAAGGTAAGGTTAGCAGGTCGCTCTTCTTGTCGTTACACATCAGACCGTGCATATTTTCCAGATGAATTTACACATTTTATGACTACTTATGCAATTATATTTATGTGACTACTTACTGACGATTGTCGTATTTTTCTTGGCAAGTGCCCGGCAAGGTAAGGTTAGCAGGTCGCTTTTCTTGTCGTTACACATCAGACCGTGCACATTTTCCATTTTTTATGTACGTATGATTGTTTCCTGTTTGTTTGTATGCATTATGAAATAGTTAAGATATAGCAAACACCAGTTGACTTTGACATTTTTGCCCTATCATATCTCAACATCGTGACTATTTTTATATTTTTTGCTGCTGCATTATGATATTCTGTGTACATTTTTGCATCTGAACACTGTCTATATTTTTTGATATAATACGTTTTCTGTCATGCTATGCTGTATGCTTAATTATATCACTATAAACCAGTTTTTATCTAATGGGTATATGAATTAAATGCAAGACATTAATCTTTGTTCATCATTTTCAGAAAGAAATAACGTGTAAACGAAATAAATTAAACAGAAATGGGAATTTCACCTATGGAATAAACGACAGAAGATGCAAAAACCTTATGAGGAAGAGTAAACGGATCAGAATTAACAAGCATTAACAAGAATATACTATACACATCGTAGAATAGCAGTCTTAACTAATTTTGTTTTTCAGAATACGAAGCGATTGATGCAGGCTGTCAGACAGAACTTCACATCTTAGTTTTAGTGATGAAATATGATAGAAATAAGGAATAATTGTATAATGAATAATGAAGTGCCTTTTTTTGCAGATGATAATGAATGATGATGAATAATGATGAAGAATATGCTACTATGAATAATGAAGTTTTTCTTTACAGGTGATGATAATAATGGAGTTATGAAAATGAAGTGATGGATAATGAAATTTTTTCTTTACAGATGAGGATGATGTTGATGTTTATGTATTTATGCTCTGTAGTTATTTAAGTATTTGTTGCAGTTCGTTTTGACAGTATGTGTTGTATTGCATAGTATGATGACTGAAGGTTTTGGAAAGGACAGCTAGGGAACACACTTTATACACATTTCACTACCTGTTAATTCGAAGTTCACTACTTTTCAGCATAAAATGCGTTTCTTCTTTCAGTCTAATAATCCATTTTTGTATATTTTGCAGGAGAAATTATTCATGAAATTAATGTACTATAACCAGTTGTTCATTAAACTCATGTCATTTATGAATGTGATTACATATACTCTACTTGTTTCATAATCTTGATACAGCTGACTCATGACGAATGACGTTACACATCTTCATTTGCAGCAATATCTCAAAAGCAAATATTGTTATTAATTATCGATCCCAACGCAATGCATTGCTAGCACAAAAAAATGCTTTGTAACTGGCAAATGAATGCCACTGATTAATGTAATAAGATGAACTATGAGGACAATGTTTACTATAATTAGATTAGTTATGCCATTTATTAACTCATTTTCAATGATGACTTCTGATGGTTTGTAATTAGTCAATGAGTGCCAATGTTCTCTGTAAATGGCTTCTGATGGTTTGTAATTAGTCAATGAGTGCCAATGTTCTCTGTAAATTATTTCTGATGGTTTGTAATTAGTCAATGAGTGCCAATGTTCTCTGTAAATGACTTCTGATGGTTTGTAAGTAGGCAATGAGTGCCAATGTTCTCTGTAAATGACTTCTGATGGTTTGTAATTAGTCAATGAGTGCCAATGTTCTCTGTAAATGATTTATGATGGTTTGTAATTAGACAATGAGTGCCAATGTTCTCTGTAAATGACTTCTGATGGTTTACAATTAGGCAATGAGTGCCAATGTTCTCTGTAAAACTTCGCATGGACATTATTCTCTAATACTACATACATGGTACAGAAATGTTCAATAACTGGGTTATGAATACCATCCATTACTAGTGTAATTCTCAATGAAGACTAGTATGTGACTTAATGTCCTTCACCTTCTAACCTAATTACCCGGAATTACTGCAATATCCGTTTGTCCTGTATATCCTCATGATCATGGAGCACTATATTTGGTTTTTGCACTAAGTTGTTGTAACAGACAAGAACGTGGTGTTGACACGACATGCTGTCCACCACCATGAGCGATGAAGATGCTATTATGGTCCCACTGTTTGGTGTACCTGATGTACTACCAAAAGGATAACATGGAATATTACTACGGCATTTCAGTGTCTTGGCTACGCTGATTAATACTTCTGGGAAAAGAACTTTAGATTGCCTCACTTGGTGTTGTGCTTCTGTAGAAAGATATGGACTTTCAGTGCAGCTGCGTGCAACCTCAAGTGCTACAACCATGACGCAATCCTTCCCTTTCCTATCCTAATTCTTGTGACATAGTGAAAAAATCATTTTGTTATCATGATTTGTATTTATGTCCTATACATTTTTGTGATTTGTAAATATGTTCTGAACTACAGTGCATGTCATTTGTGATTTCTACTCATTGCATATACATTTTTGTGATTTGCTCTCAACTACAGTTCATATGCACTTTTGCCATTTGTGAATATGTTTTGTACTCATTGTATATATTTTGTCTTTGCCTGATATGTTCTGAACTTCGCCCGCATCTCGTGGTCGTGCGGTAGCGTTCTCGCTTCCCACGCCCGGGTTCCCGGGTTCGATTACCGGCGGGGTCAGGTATTTTCTCTGCCTCGTGATGGCTGGGTGTTGTGTGATGTCCTTAGGTTAGTTAGGTTTAAGTAGTTCTAAGTTCTAGGGGACTGATGACCATAGCTGTTAAGTCCCATAGTGCTCTGAGCCATTTTTTTTTTGTTCTGTACTTCATGTTCTACACTTATATATATCTGTATATATTCTGTAATTGTAAAGTTAATTAGTTAAGAAAAAATTTGTTGCTCATGGCAAGTCCAAATGACTCACCATCGCTGCCAAATTTTTGCCCCCCCCCCCCCAGTGGAGGGTTATGAAACGCGTACGTTCCGCATGTATTCATTACCAGCGATGGCGAGACATGACAGAATCTCTGACCAGAGAGTTATTTATCGTTGCTAGTCTGCGCTTGACCGCGCGAGAGTAGTAGTGTGTGGCGAGTGGGCAGAGAGAGTAGTCAGTTGGAGAGTAGTAGCAGTCTGGTGTAGTAGTCGGTGCTAGTCTGCGGGAGTCGGCATGCGTCGACGGTGTGCTGTTATTCCGAATCTGGTCAGGATTGTGGTGGACGATGTGTATTATTGTTGAAGGTAATGAAGCAGCATTGCGCTCAGCTAATAACGTGTGTTAATTGTAATTAATCTGTTCAAGAAATGCCCCAATAATAATTTTTATAAAGTAAATCTTTTAAAGAAAAGTAATCATTTCAACTCAAAGAATTTTTCCACTTTTTAAAGAAAAAGATTCATTTCAATTTAAAGAATATTTCCTATGCATTCCCTCCAAGAATCAAAATTAAATATAGGCCAGCATTGCACGGAGCTGTGCCGAAAAATAAGAGCAGATATAGACGCAGTTTTACCGAGGTAAGAATTTATCAGGTTTAATTATTTCACAGGGCCGAAGGTCAGCGTTGCTGCCCTTATAAGATTTATCAGGTTTAATTATTTCTGTTCAGATGTTACATTCAGTTGATGGTTCATTATTTAATTAATATTATTGTGGGTTGGTGATTAATCTTCATTCCTTAACGTTAATTTTGTGGGGAGTTTACATTTGGGTCATTTTATTATTCAGTTTTGTGGGAAGACAACATTTGGCACTTTTTTTATAATCATTGACTTTCAAATTTCTTGCGGGGAGGTTACAAACTTACGTTCCTCATGAACAGAAAACAGCTATTGTATATATGGACTGTTAAAATCACCGTATTTCCCATCACACTCGCCACTGCAAAAACTGCAGTTTAGTCGAATCACAGGGAATCAGTTCTAGAAATGCACGATAATTTTGTAATTAATTAAAGAATATGTACCCCACATTCCGGGAGGAGACAAGTGTCAATTCGTTGTAGAATTCTGCAACACGTTTTATGGTCACGTATTAAGAACTTTCGGCATCTCTAAAATCTCCTCTGTATGAATCAACATTGTTTCCGCAAGCAACTTTCGTTTGAAACCCAACTCTCTCTGCTCGTCTGCGAGGCGTATAAAACAGTAGAGAGCGGCGTCCAGGTTGATGCCGTAGTTCTTGAAGACGTTCGATGCAGTTTCGCGCTGCCGCCAAAAGTTCAAGAAAACAGCTTACAGAATATCAGACCACCTGTGTGACTTAAGTGTTTCTAGTCAACAGAACGCAGCATGTCATTCTTAACGAGCAGAAATCTTCAGACGTAAAAGTAACTTCGGCCAAAGAAATATTATTGGACAATTACTGTTCACAGAATATGTAAATGACGTGGCGGATAACGCTGGACGCACCATAACGTTGTTCGTGAATGATGCGCTACGTTACAGATGAGTCGCAGAGCTAGAAAATTGTAGTGGCGTGCAAGAAGATCTGAAAAGGACCAGAGCAGAGATTGGCAGCTGACTCTCGACATAAATAATGTAACGTATGACAGATAAATAGGGTGTCTGGCAGACATTGAAAATATATAAGGCACCACTAATGATCACATGTTTGTTTGATCATGAGAGAGATCAAAATGGTTCAGATGGCTCTTAGCACTATGGGACTTCTGAGGACATCACACACATCCATGCCCGAGGCAGGATTCGAACCTGCGACCGTAGCAGTCGCGCGGTTCCAAACTGTAGCGCCTAGAACCGCTCGGGCACTCCGGACGGCCATGAGAGAGTATCACAGAAATGCGAGAAGACGTCTGAAATTAGATGCAGTCCCTCTCGAAAGAGTGCTTACAACTTCTCAAGTACGCCGGCCGCTGGTGGCCGACTGTTTCTAGGCGCTTCAGTCTGGAACCGCGCGATCGCTACGGTCGCAGCTTCGAATCCTGCCTCGGGCAGGGATGTGTGTGATGTCCTTAGGTTAGTTAGGTTTAAGTAGTTCTAAGTTCTAGGGGACTCATGACCTGAGATGTTAAGTCCCATAGTGCTCAGAGCCATTTTTCTCAAGTACGAGCATTAAGTGAACAACTAAGGAATATAATACAGCTCCCTATGTATCGACCCTACAGTGATCTGGAAGATAAGATTAATTTAATTAACGTTTGGACGTTGGTGTTTAAGAAGTCATTTGTCCTGCGCTCTGCTCCTTGTGTATGGTAAAACAAGAAACCTTCTGCCATACACTTCACAGTAGCTTGCAGAGAATGGATGTAGTTGTGTACGGAGATTTAGAAGTAGATGTAGGCTGTGCGAGAAACCACGCAACGAGGAACAGTGCGACAATGTCGGAGTGACCCTGAGGTAAACAACAATGTCTCGAGTTTCAGGGCATGCGGCGATGACGACAGCGCGAAACGCAAACCAGCTGGATATCGTCGAGTGATAGAGATCGTAGCAGGCAGCAGGCAGAGCTGTGATATTGCAGGTTAAGTGGGCCGCCAATACTCTGTGGCTCTGATTCATCGTCTTCTGGCCATGGCTGCGAGCAGGGAGCATAAACGCACCTTAAGCCGTTCTCCCACGGAACTTGAACACGTAAGTGGACGATGAACTCGTGACATCACAGGGTGGAACTCCACTTTCCACTACGTTGCGAAGCGCGAAAGCAAGAGTCTGGCATGTCAGCTTTCTGCCTCGTGGAGATGAACGTGCCTAATGAGAGGCGACATCTAATGTCACAAGTAGAACATAAAAGACGCCATATTGTATGGTCTTACCACCTATTTCAGATGGAAAGGGGAATTTTATGAACAGATAAGTGGAGTAGCAATGGACTCCCCTCTTTCGCCTATTTCAGCAGACATCTCTATGGAAGAATTTGAAGAAACAGCGCTCCAGTCTACACCATTACGCCCAGAATGTTGGCTCCGGTATCTTGAAAATACTTTCATTATTTGGCGACATGGAGAGGAAGAGATACGAGATTTCCACCAGCACCTCAACCAGCAGTACGCAGAATCCAATTTACTACGGAGATGGAATAGAATCGGGTGCTGCCTTTCCTCGACGTGGAAGTTTATAGAAAGCCTGATGGTAAACTGGGCCACAGGCAACATAGTAAGCCAACCCGTACTGACGGTCACCTGCATGCCTCCTCCTAATATCGCCCTTAACCAAGAGAGCTCTCAGGATGGGCGATGAGGAACATCTAAAGGGTGAACTACAAAACCTCAAGTCCATTTTTTGTGCCAACGGTTATGGAATGAAAGTAATAGATATAACTATGGTGACAAAGAATGAAGGCAATAGAAGACAGAAGAAGGAAGCACAAAACATCGCTTTATTACCACATGTTCAAGGCGTCACTGAACCGGTGGGAAAAATTCCCCATCGAGCAGGCATCAAACCAATTTTGCGAAGCAGGATCAGAATAAAAGATGTTCTTCGCACAACGAAAGACACAGTTGTCAAACTACATGCTGCTCGAGTCCACGAAATCATGTGTGATTTATGATAGAGTATGTGATATGAATATAAAGCGTTTTTTAAGCATCAGCAAATTGAGGATCTCTCGAAAACGTGTTGTGCTAGGTACGAATCGTTACAATAAAACGACGGGAAACTACACACCAGTAGTTAAAGGCTCCCCGTACTCGATGGTTTTAGTGGTACAATTCTTATGTTACGAAAGTATGGTACAGTGATAATGTACCTAAAGCGCGTCGTTGTAGGTACAAATTGTCATAGTTAAATACCAAATAATGACGTTACAGCCGTTACATTGTATGATATACCATATAATTGAGACTCTGCAGACAGCCTCAAGCCATAGCGTAGTTGATAGCGTTGTGAACTCAAAGACAAAAAGAGAAAGGCAGCATGTTCGCAGCTACTGATTACAGTTATTTGTTGTTTTTTCAATTTTTTGTTTTCTAAAAGACTCTCCGCCTTCCTTACTAATTTAAACAGAAGTATTATATACAATAGTCGATGTTATTTACTAAAAATAATGTATTTTCTGCAGCTCTTCTTGCGTAATATCAAGACTGGAATGTTTCCACAGTGCCCAGAATTCTTAATGCTACTGCCAGTCTGTCTCAAAAGCATTTGAGGAAAGGCTGCGCTTCTGTCGCGTTGAACGATTCTCTTCAGTTGTCGTTGGTCCCGTTTGGTTAGGTTAGGTTAGGTTAGGTTAGGTTAGGTGCAGGATCTTTCTCCGTCCGCAGCGATGTTGGAAATTTGATGTTTTACCAGATTCCTGATATTCACGGTACACTTGTGAAATGGTTGTACGGGAAAGTCCTCACTTCATCGCTACCACGCAGATGCTGTGTCCCATCGCTCATGCGCCGACTGTAACACCACATTCGAACTAAATTAGATAACCTGCCGTTGTAGCAACAGTAATCAGTCTAGCAACTGCGCCAGACTCTTTTTGTCTTATGCAGGCGTTGTCGACCGCAGCGCCGTATTCTGCCTGTTCACATATCTCTGTATTTGAATACGCATGCCTATACCAGTTTCTATGGCGCTTCAGTGTAGTTTTTATCAGGTGTGACCGAAATCTTTTGACTTCAAGTGTGCCGGCCGCGGTGGTCTCGCGGTTCTAGGCGCGCAGTCCGGAACCGTGCGACTGCTACGGTCGCAGGTTCGAATCCTGCCTCGGGCATGGCTGTGTGTGATGTCGTTAGGTTAGTTAGGTTTAAGTAGTTCTAAGTTCTAGGGGACTGATGACCACAGCAGTTGAGTCCCATAGTGCTCAGAGCCATTTGAACCATTTGACTTCAAGTGCACATATGTCACGTAGACGTTGGTCTTAAAATAGAGAATCCTCTCCTGATTTTCTTCCCATTATCGTCAACAGAACGCAGTGCTAACTACGACGACGCGCAGTTCCACTATTTCGGTAGCAATCTGTGCTGGGCTGGGTGTGTAAATAGTCCGTGTGTAGGTCAGTAGAAAAAACAAAAGTTAATCGAGTTAATTTTTTCAAACACGGTGCTAGTTCGAGGCACTTAAATCCCTACCTTAACAGTGTTCAGGCTGCGTTGGCACTGATGTCCTCGTTGGTCAACGACAGCATCCTGCAGATCTCATAATTACGCGTAAATACCGCACCGTAGTGGAGGTCATATATGATCTTGCGCACAGAGCGTAACCTGATGCATAACAGCAAACGTATTACACGTGCTTGGTGCTTTAGGAGAGATAATCTACGTTAAACGCTGCTTCGGCTGCAGTTATGCGGCGGAACGCTCGTATGCTCGCTGTGTGTCGCAACGAGCTGAGCGCGGGATGTGTGTGTGTCGCGAAACGGTTACGTCGTATCGCCACTGCGCGTGCGTTGCACGCGCGTACGCTTCTGATTTCATTTGTCGAGTCCACCCCCGTTAGCTGAGTGGTCAGCGCGGCGGAATATCGTGCCAAGGGGCCTGAGTTCGATTCCCAGTTGGGGCAGGAGATTTTCTCCGTTCAGGGACTGGGTGTTGTGTTGTCCTCATCACTATTTCATCCCCATCTCCGACGCACAAGTCGCCCAATGTGGTGTCGAATGCAGTGAGCACTTGCCCTCGGCGGCCGAACTTTCGCGACGGGGGGACTCCGGGCCTACAATGCCGTACGCTCATTTCCACTCTTCATTTGTTGAGTCTCGATTGTAATGCTCATGCGAGGGTTGGAAGTCAAGATTATGAATAAAATAAACATTAAAGTTCGCGACTGCCACTCACCATAATCTGATGATTGTCGATGTCGGTGAAGCCAGTCAATTTACGTGAAACAGTTTGTGATTGTGCCAGGAAATAAACATCTGACAGCTGCCCCCTGTCGGTCACCGCATTTATCTGTACGATTTATAGATGTTGAAAAAGATTTGACACAGTGTTTCAGTAGAACCGGTAAATGCCACAAATCGCGTTTTGTGATAGTTCAATTTTTATTTTACCACGACCCGTTTCATGTCGCCTAGCGACTCATCATCAACTGTTATATAGTTTAAGTGATTGTTTGTAACATTCTGGAGGTAGTGAGTAGCTGCAGCAAGACAGAGTAAGCACTGAATGTAGCGAGGTATCAGGAATTATTCGCACGATAAGGTCATGCTGGAGGCATTACTTACAGTTATTATCAAGCATGGATGTAATGTTGGTACACACGACACTGTGAAAACATAGATTTTTCTTTTTCAGGTGTGTTCATTCGGAGCTCTTCAGAGGCTTTGCCACTGGTAACAATTACCACAAGCTTTACAATATGTAGACAAACCAAAGACTGAAACTGTGGTGTCACTGCCAGACACCACACTTGCTAGGTGGTAGCTTAAATCGGCCGCGGTCCATTAGTACATGTCGGACCCGCGTGTCGCCACTGTGTGATCGCAGACCGAGCGCCACCACACGGCAGGTCTCGAGAGACGTACGAGAACTCGCCCCAGTTGTACGACGACGTTGCTAGCGACTATACGGACGAAGCCATTTCTCTCATTTGCCGAGAGACAGAATAGCCTTCAGCTAAGTTAATGGCTACGACTTAGCAAGGCGCCATTAGCCTTAAATAGCTTGTATATAAAGAGTCACTTGTATCGCCACAATCTCCAGATGTCTCATCAAGAACGATGTATACAAGGATGTATTAAAAGTTAAGTATATTCCTAAGATACGTATTTTCTTTATCACATTCATTAAGTCTCCTGTTTCAGACCTCACTCCATCCTTCGTGAGTTAGCGCGTGCATCTTGGCCGCCTCTTTCAATTAGTGTGCGTAGTGTTGGCAAGTCTGCCGACACTACAGAAACAAATGTTCAAAGATATAGCACTGAAACAGATTTTCTTCGGTCAACACTCGTATTTCCAAATGTGGCACTTTAGTGACAGTAACTGTCTATACTGATTTAAGTAACATTTATAATTACAAAGGTAATACGTAGTCATTACCAAACAAACATGTGCTATTTACGAAGTCTATAAAACTAGAATTCAAGATGTCATTTCCACTACATTTCTTGTCATTGGAACTACATTTAACAGGTTCATTCTTGCTTAATACATGCTAATTATGAACCAGAAATTATAGGTTACAAATCAGATTTTGTCGTATATAGATGTGTTATCAGCATTGTTGTAGGCTATAGTTACTAAAGTGTTAAGTTCTTTAGATTTTGTAGTGAGTTCAGTTTGAATTTTGTTTATATGGTTGCCTGCTGATATAAAGGTTGCTAGCCTGTGTTGATTTGTGTGGTGTAGTGTGTAATTTATAATGACATCTGATGTGGCGGGTTTTCTATAAATTTTGAATTTATATTTGTTGTTGTTTGCCATGAGATGTTTCAGTCAAGAAAAATAATACCATATTGTGTTTGGTGATCACCTATACACTGCATTTTTTGATTAATATTATGAAGTTGACTACGCTTGTGCATTTCAGTTGACATTTTGTGAATCTACTAATGCTATGATCGTGGTTTTTGTCTTTCTTCAGTCTGTTGTTGTTGTTGTTGTTGTGATCTTCAGTCCGAAGACTGGTTTGATGCACCTTTCTGTGTTACTCTACCCTGAGCAAGCATCTTCATCTCCGAGTAACTACAGCAACCTACCTCCTTCTCAATCTATTTCCGGTGTTCATCTCTTTTCTCCCTCTGCGATTCCCCCTCCTCCCCCCACCACCCAACACACACACACACACACACACACACACACACACACACACCTCAAGTACTGCATAGGTGATCCCTTGACGTCCCAAACTGAGTCCCACCAACCATCCCCTCTTCTAGTCATATTCCGCCACAAATTTCTTTTCTCACCAATTCTGTTCAGTACCTTCACATTAGATACGTGATCTTCCCAGCTGATCTTCAGTATCCTTCTGTGGCACCACATTTCAAAAGCTTCTATTCTCTTCCAGTCTAAACCGTTTGTCCGTGTTTCAGTTCCATACATGGCTACACTCCATATAAATACCTTCAGAAAAGACTTCCTAACACTTGAAGCAAATTGATCTCCAGAAACGCTTTTCTTGCCATAGTCACTCTACATTTTATATCCTCTCTACTTCCGCCATCATCAATTATTTTGCTGCCCAAAATAAAAACTTATCTACTGCTTTAAGTATCTCGTTTCCGAATATAATTCCCTCACCATCACCTGATTTAATTCGATTACATTCGGGCATCCTTGTTTTCTTTCTTAATGTTCATCTTACATCCTCGTTGCAAGATCTGTCCATTCCGCTCAACTGCTTTTCCAAGTCCTTTACCGTCTCTGGCAGAATTACAATGTGATCGGTAAACCTCAAAGTTTTTATTTCTTCTCCCTGAATTTTAATTTCTATCCCAAATTTTTCTTTTGTTTCGTTTACTGCTTGCTCAATGTACAGACTGAATAGCATCAAGGATAGAGTACAACACTGTCTCACTCCCTTCTCAACCACTGTTTTCTTTTTATGCCCCTCAACTCTCATAATTAACTTCTGTACAAGTTATAAATACCCTTTCGCTCCCTGTATTTCACACCTTCTATCTTCAAAATTTCAAAAAGTAATCCAGTCAACATTGTCAAAAGCTATCTCTTAGTCAACAAATGCTATGAACGTAGGTTTGCCTTTCCTTAACCTTCTTCTATGATAAGTCGTAGGGTCAGTATTGACTCGTGTGTTCCTGTATTTCTTCGGAATACAAACATCTTTCCCGAGGTCGGCTTCTACCAGTTTTTCCATTGTTCTGTAATGAATTCCTTTTAGTACTTCCCAACTATAATTTAGTAAACTGATAATTCGCTAGTAAGTTCTTTGGAATTGGAATTATTGTAGTCTTCTCGAAGTCTGAGGGTATTTCACCTGTCTCACACATCTTGCACACCAGGTGGAAGACTTGACTCCTATCAGTATTTCTAACGGAATATTGACTACTTCCGGGCCCTTGTGTCGACTGCGATCTTGCACTGCTCTATCAGATTCTTCTCGCAGTATCATATCTCCTATCACATATTCATCTACGTCCTCTTCCAGTTTTATAATATTGCCTTTACGTTCATCTCTCTTGTACAGGCCCTCTATGCAGACCTTACACCTTTTCACCTTTCAACTTTCCCTTCTTTGCTTAGGTATGGTTATCCATCTGAGCTTTTGATATTCATACAGCTGCTTCTCTTTTCTCCAAAGGGCTCTTTAATTTACCCCTGGGAGTTATCTGTCTTTTCCCTAGTGATATGCGCTCCTAAATCCTTAGATTGTTCCCTAGCCATTTTTGCTTAGCCATTTTGCACTTCCTATTTATATCATTTTTAGACGTTTGTATTTGATACGTCGTGGTATGGGAAAACTTAATCAAAACGTAAGGTAAGCAGAGCTCAAAGGCTGCCTGCAGGGAGTGAAAGCGTAGACCCAAATGAGGTTACAGTTTCAAACACAATTTAATTTTATTAAACATTAAAAAACACTTGTTCAGTGGTACAAATATATATATATATATACTACAAAACACAATAAAAAATTTTAAACTCCAGGCCTGAATGGCCACTGAACATTCACAACTGTAATATCAGAATGACAACCTTAAGACAAGGAGATAATCACGGTCTGAAGGACCCAACACTTTTGATTAATTATTGAGCAATACAATAAGTTACTGAAAGAAATGACTTAAATCATTCGGCCAGAAGGGCCAATCAAATATAACCACAAAGGCTGTTTTGATAATGCTACAAGAATGCAAAACGAACAGTTAATTTACTTCGTCCAAAGAAGCAGTAAAGACCAAAAGAAATTCACATACCAAAGGTTTTTTTTAATAAAACAAGCTAACAAGATAAAATTAATAACCAAAAGGGGTAGTGACGTCACCACTCGGCCTGAAGGGCCTGAATATCAGTAGTAATAAATATTTGAAAATGGTTGAAGTTAGTGAGTTAGCATTTAAAACCAGCCCGTGCTCCTCACCACTAGGAAATAAATTTTCATTCAGCTGTGCTAGGTCTGCCTGCTTTAGGAATATGGCACAGACCAGCAAAACAACTAGAAACTTCACCAACGTGGCGAATCGTCCACATAGGGCATGACAGCAACTCCCTATGACACATAAAATAAAAATTACTAAACATTGAAACACATGGTTCAAAATATAACACCTATCTGGGCAGGATCTGTTAATGATGCCCATTGGCTTTCGTAAATCTTCGACTAAGTAAATGTGACGGCCAGTACTAAATAATAATACCACTCAACAAGATCGTTATTGCACTTGGGTCAGAATAAAATTTCAACCACAGAAAATATTTTAGGTTCAGTTATTAAGGCACAGAGAGTTAACACTCTTTTCTAGTGATAGTTACACTTGATAATATAACGGCCGATCATTGAATAGGGATTTCGGGCACGCCTGAGCCTACTAAAATTGCGAGGCACCATGGCACACGACCATCAAAACACACCCGACGACACGGGTAGAAATTGAGTGAGACACATCAGGTCAAGCAATTCTCACCGTTAGTCCAGAAGGCAGACAAATATTCGGCGACAGGTTGCAGCCAGCACCAACTCGGGTTATGTCAATCGCCCCAGTTCCGCCATAGCAACGCGGACACGCCGCGTCAACAGTTGCCACGCCGAGCTTCCTCATCACACAGCCCGTCCAGAACGACTGCCGCCGTCCCGAGTACACACGCTCGTAGCAATCCCGTGCGTCACAGGAAGTTACACCACCTTAACCGCAACATTGCGCTACCACTCAACTCCCCGTCTCACCCCGGCAGCAGCCCTCGATACTCTCGTCGTCAGCAGGTCTCTCCACAGAACGCAGCGCCCTCCGAAATTTAAAAGCAAACGGACCAATCGCGGCAGAGCAGAGCCAAGGCCCCGGAAGACGACACACCACACATAGCCAAAGATGAAGATGATACGGTTCAGTATTCCCTTTCACCTGCTTCATTTGCTGCATTTTTATATTTTCTCCATTCACCAATTAATTCAATATCTCCTGTGTCAACCAAGAATTTGTATTAGGCCTTGTCTCCTTCGCTATTTCATCTCTTAAAGCTTCCCATTCGTCTTCTACTGTATTTCTTTCCCCTGTTCTACTCAATCGTTGCCTAATTATGCCTAATTGTCAACAACTTCTGGTTCTTTCAGTTTATCTAGGTCCTATCTCCTTTTTGCAATTTTTTCAGTTTTAACCTACAGTTCGTAAGCAATAAGTTATGGTCAGAGTCCACATCTGCCCCTGGAAATGTCTTACAATTTAAAATCTGGTTCTGAAATCTCTGTCTTGCCATTACATATTCAGTTTGAAACTTTCCACGTATACAATTTTCTTTCATGACCTTATACCAAGTGTTAGCAATGATTAAATTATATTCTGTGCAAAATTCTACCAGGCAGCTTCCTCTTTCATTTCTTTCCGCGAGTCCATATTCACGTACAATTTTTTTCCTTCTCTTCCTTTTCCTACTATGGAATTGCAGTCCCCATCACAATTAAATTTTCGTCTCCCTTGAATATTTGAATAATTTCTCATATCGTACATTTATTCGTGTCCATCTTGACTACCATAAGGCGTACGCTGTACTGTTCATAGTAGCTTCCTTGCATTCCTATTTTTTCATTATTAAACCTATTACTGCATTATTACCCTTATTTCATTTTGTATTTATAGCCCTGTATCCACCTGAGAAGAACGCATGCTTCTCCTGCCACTTCACTAATTCCTATTATATCTAACTTCAAGCTATCCAGTCCCCTTTTTAAGGTTTCTAACCTATCTGCCCGGTTAGAGGATCTATCATCTCACGTTCAGATCTGTAGAACACCAGTTTTGTTTCTCCTGATGACGATATCTTTCAGCATAGTCCCCTCCCAGAGATCCAAGTGGGGGATTATTGTACTTCCAGAATATTTTACCCAAGGGGATACCATCACCATTTAATCATCAGTAGAGGTGCATGCCCTAAGGAAATATTATGACTGTAGTTTGTCCTTGTTTTCAGCCGTTCACAGTACCAGCACAGCAAGGCCGTTTTGGTTGACGTTACAAGATCAGATCAGTGAAGCTTCAGAGTCCACACAATTGTCTTTCCTCTAAACAGATACCCCTTCGTTACGGTTTAACCTACGGTACGACTATCTGTATCGCTCAAGTTCGCAAGCCACATTACCAGGGCTCTTCAACTTATCTAAGAGCTTGATGGCAGCACTCCGTATCCTGTTTTCTTCCTGGATGTGTGGGAGTGGTACCACAGTGCGCCATGCAAACAATAGAATGGGGTCCCGCAGGGCGCTGTCCTGAGTGTCCCACTTTTTTAAATTGCTGTCAATGGTCTCACACTAGGAGTAGGGTCATCAGTTACTTGGCTTCCCCATCTTCATCAGTTTAACAGCAAGTTCTGGCGGCATTTTAATATTATTTGATGCCTGAGCTACACCGACTGGGTGCTGATCGTCCCACACTGCTGCGGCTGTACAAAGCCTTGTGTACGGTTCAGCATCGCCCTTCGCACTGTGTCTGCTGAACCCTGTCCACCACTGTGAAGTTTGGCTCGCAGCGGGAGCTTTCCGAATGATCCCAATGAACAGCCTCTTCATGGAAGCTTGCGTTCCTCCATTGTGGTTCCGGTAAGCAATTACTGCTTGCAAATTATGCTGCCCACATTCATAGTTCACCTCGCTATCCAAATTACCGCCTCTTTTTCCCTAACACGGCGACCGTCTCCCGCAACGGCGGCCCAGAACTGGAAATCCCCTCGTCGTCTGTGTCTGGTCACTCCTTATTGAACTCGGAACTTCCCCTCTTCCACTTTCCTGTGGGTCCACTTCCCATGTGCTCTGCAGCATTGGGTATGGCTATGACATTGTGTGTCCAGGTTTTCCTCGCTGTCAGCTCTCCTGGTGACTTCAGACTTCCACAACTTCAGTTTTCAGAGACCCTTTCCTGCTGGTTCGATCTTCCTCAGGAAACACTGCTTTATCACTAGTATGACGGTATCTCTTGACTTCCATGTTGTCAGCATAGTCTGCTTGCAGGCTTGCACACTCGGTCGTTACTCCGTGCTGCGATAGCTTCCTTGTTTGTTGCAACTCGCTCAGCACTACCTCCTAGCTGGCAGTCTACTGGTCATTGACACATACGGTATGGCTTGCGGGAAATGCCAAGGTAGAACTTGGACGAGTTTTTAGTGTCCACCAAGGTCACTATCCTGTGGTGTCACAGTTACGTTTCATATCCTCACAAACTCTTAACCCAGGTATTTACATAAGCTGGCTGTTTCCATTTGTGATTTATGATATTGCCAGCTGCAAGTCTTGTACAGCAACTGATAGGAATTCCATCGCGTCTCTCCAGAGACTGCGTACCATGGAAGTTCCCTGCCATCACTAGCTGTTCAACTAGTTAGATACCTAAAGCCTGGTCAGATACTCATCTAAATTCTGAGTCACATTTCCTTCAAATACTCCATCCAGAACTAAATATTCAGAGTGCATCCTTGAGACACAGAACTACTGCCCCTTTATTTAGTACACTCAATGAGTGAATCTTTCTCCTTGTTTTAATTGGTCTTTATAGTTTGATAATCATTTCTTCTATACCATCTTCAGGGACACTGTCCTATTGTGGTCGATAGTAAGATCATTATATATGTTTATGCCCACCTTAAATATAGAATCTTGCTCATACCACCTCGCATGTAGCTACAATTTATATCTCGGTAGATTTCAATTTTTTTTTCTCTGCTGCGACGAAATAGAACTAATCTATTGAATTATACGCTCACGTTCAGAAAAGAAACAACACCTTGAACAACTAGGCATAGGACGTTTATACTGACAGAACGTGTATGTCAGTATGTTCTGCATAAATGATTAGCGTTTCAGTCAACTCGGTTCAGTGTGTGTCCTGTTGCCTAGCAGGCACAGGATAGACACGTATAAGGGGCGAATGGCGTCCTGTGGTATAGCCATCCATGCTGCATTCACCTGGTTCCAAAGTTCATCTGTAGTGGTTGGCACTGGGTGACAGCACTGCACCCGTCATTTCACCATATCGCACACATTAGCGATTGGCGACAAATCTGGTGATCTGACGGGCCAGGACTAAAGGCTGACATCCTGTGACACCAAGAAGGAATGTGGTCGTGCAGCAACATGCTGTTGTGCATTGTCTTGTTGAAAAATGGCGTCTGAGGTGTTGTGCAGACAGGGTGTGGCTACAGGTAGCAGGATGTCATTCACCTGGGTCACAGTGCCCTGACACGCACCAACTGTGATTTGTGGTTGCACCCAATAGGCCCCAATACCGTAAGGCCTTGAGCTGGAGCTTTATAACTAATGCGAACGCAGTCAGTGTGATGCCGCTCCCCCTGTCTGCGGCGAACCAAAATGCGGCCATCATTTTCAGACGAACAGAACCTGGATTCTCCCATAAACACTATCTGATGCCACTCCTGTCGCCAGTGATGTCGATCCACACATCACTGACATCTAGCATGTTTCTGCACATTCGTGTAAGGTAGGAGGAGAGCTGGGCATGCACGTAACCCATGTCCTAATAACAGGCGAAGGACTGCCGCCCCTGACAGTGTACGATGTGTTACACTGTTCCACTGTTGTGCTAAAACCGAAGAGCATGCAAATCTGTCCTGCAATGCCTTTCAGAAAGGTGTGATCTGCATTGTGTGACCTAACCCATCAAGTAGTGATCTATGACTTTCCATAAACCATTCAGCGCTCACCCATTGCACTTCCGAAACACTTCGTCGCATATAAGAAGAAATTTCTCAGATGGACGCATGACATTCTCTTATGCCAATAATGCGTCCTCTTTCAGACTCCGTGATTAAATGGTATGGTTTGGACATACGTCTGCGAGAAATGCTGCACATCTGCTCAATTCACACTGATCCATTACTTTGGTTTATAGCGACAACAAGAGCCGCAGGCATATTCACCTGTAGGCGGTCTTGCCCCGCGTTATAGATGTTGACCTTTAACCAGCGGACCGACATGGTTCAAATGCTAATCATTTCTGCAGAACATACTAATGTACGTGTCCTGTGAATATGAACGTCCTATCTCTAGTCATTCAAGGTGTTCTGTTTTTTTCTGAACATGTGTGTAGATTCCTGTCACTCACATAGATCTGCAATAGGATTTTGGAACATAAACTGTGTGGTGTCACCGCCACACTTGCTAGCTGGTAGCCTTTAAATCGGCCGCGGTCCGCTAGTATACGTCGGACCCGCGTGTCGCCACTATCAGTGATTGCAGACCGAGCGCCGCCACACGGCAGGTCTAGAGAGACTTCCTAGCACTCGCCCCAGTTGTACAGCCGACTTTGCTAGCGATGGTTCAGTGACAAATTACGCTCTCATTTGCCGAGACGATAGTTAGCATAGCCTTCAGCTACGTCATTTGCTACGACCTAGCAAGGCGCCATTATCATTTGCTGTTTATCTTGTGATGCATGTACCGTCAGACAGATGTTCACCAATTATGGATTAAAGTTAAGTATTCCAGAAGCTACGTACTATTTTTGTTACTATAAAGACCTTGTCATTTTCCAGACCTCACGCCAGCCTGCGTGAGCTTTAACGCGTGCCTTTCGGCTTCACCTCATAGTGGCTTGGCTGTCTTGCCAAGTCACAACAAACTGCGTTCCAAAATTATCAAACACCTTGAAATAAAACGCTCTATTGACAAATAGCCAGCAGTAATTCAGAAAATATCAGTCTCGTGAAATACAACTGGCTCTTTATTCACCCAAAGTTATTTGTGCTATTGACAGGGATCTCAAGGTAATTCACAATTTTAGATTTCCAGAACACTTTTGACTGTCTTCTAATGAAATTATGTGTCTACATCTTATCGTCTCAGTTGTGCACACTGGATTCATCTTTACTTGTCAGAGAGTTCAAACTTTGCAGTATTGATGAGAAGTTATCAAGTAAAACAGAAGTGATATCTGCTCTTCCGCAAGGAAGTGTTATAGGTCCTCCTTTGCTTGTAATCTTTATAAATGATTTAGGAGACGACCTGAGCAACCATTTATGATTGTCGTTTTCTGTCGAGTAAAGTCATGAAAGGTCAGTTTGAATTACAAAAAATCATTCAAATTAGATAACTGCTTGGTGCGAAAAGTGGATAGACCCTGAACAATAAAAAGCATGGAGTCTTCCACATTAGTACTAAAAAACTTCCATTAAATCTCCGTTACACCATAAATCACACAAATTTAAAGACTGTCAACTAAATACCTAGACACTACAATTACGGACTACTTAAATTCAACCATCACACAGAAAACTTTGTGAGGAAGGCAAACCAAAGACTGCGTTTTATTGGTAGAATACGTGGAAGACGCGGAAAATTTTGTAAGGTGTCGAACAAATAACAAGCCTTACATTGAATTCCTGAAACAATTCTGGTTAAATCGATGTGTCACATGGCATAGCTATTGAAACTGTACGAATTACTAATAGATAACGCAAATAAACAGGCGAGCATTTAGTGAGTGTAAACCACTAACACTCACACCAATAATTGCACGCAAGTACAGTAATTTCCCCAACCCGAGCTACGAAACGCAGTTCTCAGGGAAGGAGAATTTTACGACGGCAACGCCCATACTAATGTTAGGCTGAAACTCTCACAGCAGGACATCTAGCAGACACAATGTGATGCGGAGCACAGACCGCCGGCGCCAAAAGCCGACCTTGTCCCTGCTTTTACCGACGACCTTTCAGAAAGCCTTTCTACGCGAATATCGTAGGAAATGGTAGACAACCGTCTGGAGAAACACAAAACACTGGAGACTCGCTGTAGCCACCTGTGTTAAAACGCGCATGAAAAAAGAAGTTGTTTATCTTAGTATGACATAACAGAAGTTAAACATGTTCACGATTGTCGGGCTTAAGTGAAGCAGAAACGCGAGATTTTCGGTTTAACGAAAAGAACTCATGAGCCTCAGTAGAGTGCTTTATAACCTAAAGTTATTGAATGGCTTTAATTGTGTACTTCTTTCTGATCGCTCTTTACGGACTCCCATCCATTAATTCGGTATTTCAATGTGAATTTTTCTTATTTATCTCTGGCAATTGTATTTAATTTGTTTGTATTTTATTGACCCACAGACGTGGTCATCAACCATCTTACTATTAAGGAGCCTTAGAATGGTTAGGAATTTCGCCTCACAGTTTGTAACACGCAATATTAATATTTTACCATCCTGTACATATTATAATTATGATATAATGAAGTCATACTTAGAGAAAATATAAACCTGAATTACGAAAATCTGACTTCCATTTTTTACTAACATGTAGTTACGCCTGAACCCGTACACTACTTTCTGTTAGTGATAACGTTTCCTTTACAGGGAATGTAGTGGAACAGACATTGAGATCATTGTCTGATCACATCACTGTCCGTACTGCTGCACTCTTCTGAACACTGCATGTGTGAGTTGCTATCTTCCTACCTTGCAGGCCAGAGGTTCAACACCAAATTTCTAAAACGCTCACAGAGCGTCCTCACGCAACTGTGATAGGAAGATAGATCAGAACCACTACATCTCTCTTAAATAATCATCGTGTGTATTTCTTCCATATTTCAGCATTCTCCTCTCTGTTTAGGCTGCCTTGTCCTTTACCCTCATTTCTTCAATTACCTTGCATGTGATATCTTTTGTGTTTTCCAAATATTTATGCTTGGTCTTGCCTTTATGCATACTTTTTATCTCCAGTCTTCACTACATCATCTCAATCATCATGTGTTGTATTCTTGCCCCCATATCAGTCGTTGCCTAATGCTCATTTTGAGTGCTCAACAATCTCTGATTGTTTTGACTTGTCCAGGTCAGTTCTATACAATTTTCCACGTTTTTGTAATCTCCTTAGCTGCAGTCTAGAACTCGCAACTAGTTTGTTATGATCGGATTCCATACAAGTTCTTGGAAGTGTTTCCACTGTAAGCCCTAGTTTGTAAATTCCTGGCTTACCGTTGTATCCTCCACCTAAAAATTTTAGTGTCTCCATATATCTTCCAACTATACAATCTTCTTTCACGTTTCAGAAACCAAGAGTTCGCAATGATTAAATTGCGCTTATGCGTAATTCTACCGGACGTATTCCCTTTTATTCCTTTCTCTCAGGCGTGTTCTCCTACTATTTTCCTTTCCTTCCTTTTCCCACTACTGAATTTCAGTGCTCGACTGCAGTTACATTTCCGTGTAACTTAGCGTAGAAATCAGTGATGCAATATACTAACATTATTTTTCACTGTGCTTTTAACGTCAAACATTTAATACACTAACTCATTTGTAAATTAATCAGACGTCTGAAGCTGTTTTATATATGGAAGAACGGTTCTTTAAAGAATGAATTTATTGTTAGATGCCTAAACTTACTACAGTACAACGACCACCTTACACAGTATTTTTGAAATCCTTAGATACAGATATATCTCCACTGAAATAAGTCACATTCATAATGTCCCAATGTACCCTCCCTTCCCGTCAGCTCCATCCTTGAGATAGACATACCCATTAATAAAAGGTGAAGCCGTTACCCATTACATTTGAACTGACCATCTCACACGTCCCACTCTTTCATACCAAAAACTCCCTCGGCTCCACCTGCACAGCCCAGGAAATCCCCAACAGCGTTCTTCTGAGCGCTGGATATATCCTCCAATAGATAACACTAACTGTCTAATTTGTCTTCCACCACAACATCTAACACACTTACTCTAATATCCTATCTCACTTAGCTATTACATGAATGCCTCTACATATCTCACACTATCATTTTCTCTTTTGTTGCGTATTTGTTGCCGCGACTTCCAGGGCGCCTTGTCACGGTTCGCGCGGCTCCCGTCGGAGGTTCGAGTCCTCCCTCGGGCATGGGTGTGTATGTGCTGTTCTTAGCGTAAGTTGGTTAAACTAAGTTGTTTGTAAACCCAGGGACCGATGACCTCAGCAGTTTGGTCCCATAGGAACTTATCACCTACCACGTATTTGCTTTTATTTCCTGCCCTGTTCTCCCTAATATTTCGTACCTCGTTTGCCCATTGTAAACATAACTTCCTGCTATCATCACATTTTATGTGCTTCGAGAGCCTCCTTTGTCGGTTATCAGGGGCACAATTTCTCTTGCATGAAATGTTTGAGTCAAGACATATACTTTCAGAAACATCTTCCTCAGTTCCACGACAATGATCGAGACACTTTCAAGTGACACTGAAAAACACTCATATTGTAAAAAATTGTTCAAATGACTCTGAGCACTATGGTTCAAAAATGGCTCTGAGCACTATGGGACTCATCTTCTGAGGTCATTAGTCCCCTAGAACTTAGAACTACTTAAACCTAACTAACCTAAGGACATCACACACATCCATGCCCGAGGCAGGATTCGAACCTGCGACCGTAGCGGTCTCACGGTTCCAGACTGCAGCGCCTAGAACCGCACGTGAGCACTATGGGACTCAACATCTGAGGTCGTCAGTCCCGTAGACTTAGAACTACCTAAACCTAAGGACATCACACACATCCATGCCCGAGGCAGGATTCGAACCTGCGACCGTAGCAGCAGCGCGGTTCCGGGCTGGAGCGCCTAGAACCGCACGGCCACCGCGGCCGGCACTCATATTGCAGTAAGGTAATATATGATTATACAGGGTGGAGAAAAACTGTCACGAAATTTTAACCCTGGATAGCTGATGCCAGTAGGAATCAAAATTATTTATGTTGCGTAGGCCGACAACGCACCATTTTTAAACTATGGAAACTTGGCGCCACGCGCTCCGATTGGCCGCGGATTGCCCTGTTGCCAGATGCTCTGGACAACGCCAATATCAACTCAAGAAGCCTTTTTCCTTGCAGTGATGTTCAGCAACATTCCTGTCAGACCAAAGAAGAAGGCGCTTTGCCCATTAATGCTGCAATTACAAGAGGAGAGTGACGATTTTATTTTTAAACAGAATTATGCTAAGTTGCACTTCCACAACCATATTCGAGAGTTCTTGATTACCGAGCTACAGCGACGATTGATCAGTCATGCATCAGCTGCCACTCTCCAGGTGCTGGCGTGACCCCCATGCTCTTCGGACATTATACCTGTGAGATTAAATCAAAGACACTGTTTACACAGCTCACCTTCGCCACAGCATCCTAGACCTACGAAGACGTATCAGGCCAGTCATGCCTGACATCGATGCGGATAGTTTGGGGCGAGTGTGGGCTGAATTGGACTATAAACAGGATGTGCGCCGTGTGACTAATGGTTCCCACATTGGACATTTGTGAAAGTGGCACAAAAGACTTCTTGAAAGCTGTTTCCATACATAGAGGGAATGGCTATCACTAAACTTCCGTTACGTGAGAGAGTATGCATAAAAAATGAGAGTTTGCACAACAATGAAACTCTGTAAAAACACTTGAAAGGGCATGCAGAAGAGAAATAACAAACCATTGAAACACAGTTTAGTTTTCACATGAGAGTAATTAGTCAACTGCGTATCAAATTTCCGTTGCAAGCTACACATTGTGGCACCATCCCTATCCACGACAGCTTTTAGAACAGTGCTGGAGATACAGTTTCACAACTGTTCGCAGCTCTGTTCGAACGATGGGCTGTGGAATGTTCCGCTGCCATGGCAGAGCTCGTGCACTACTTGACGATTGCACACTGCATCCAGTATTCTCAACCATGGCAACACCAACTTCTTCACCAATTTGTGGCGCAATTGAATGTCGGCCAGCCGGCTTGTGTGGCCGTGCGGTTCTAGGCGCTTCAGTCTGGAACCGCGTGACCGCTACGGTCGCAGGTTCGAATCCTGCCTCGGGAATGGATGTGTGTGATGTCCTTAGGTTAGTTAGGTTTAAGTAGTTCTAAGTCCTAGAGGACTGATGACCTCAGATGTTAAGTCCCATAGTGCTCAGAGCCATTTGAACCATGAATGAAATTTTCACTCTGCAGCGGAGTGTGCGCTGATATGAAACTTCCTGGCAGATTAACACTGTGTGCCCGACCGAGACTCGAACTAGGGACCTTTGCCTTTCGCGGGCAAGTGCTCTACCATCTGAGCTACCGAAGCATGACTCGGTCGGGCACACAGTTTTAATCTGCCAGGAAGTTTCATATCACCGCACACTCCACTGCAGAGTGAAAATTTCATTCTGGAAACATCCCCCAGGCTGTGGCTAAGCCATATCTCCGCAGTATCCTTTCTTTCAGCAGTGCTAGTCCTGCAAGATTCGCAGGAGAGCTTCTGTAAAATTTGGAAGGTAGGAGACGAGGTACTGACAGACGTAAAGCTGTGAGGACCGGGCGTGAGTCGTGCTTCGGTAGCTCAGCAGTCTCGCCGCGTCAGCCGTGCTGTGCGGACGTGTGCTGAGTTTCGTGCGCCGCGGTCTGCTGTGCTTCGGCGTGGTAAGTCGCAGTGCTTCTTGCATCGTTGCAGAAATTCTACGCATATTGAAATTTGAAATATGAATTCGTGACGGCCCACTTGAACAGACAAGATACTTTGAAATTCTCGTTTGATCGTAATTACGCCCGACCTAAACTACACGAAATCGAAGATTGGTTGGAATATGAAGTGAAAGTTGATTCAGAGGATGTCATTGGAATGCATCTTTCGATAGTGAGCAGTGTTGTATTTGTGAAATTGAAGAATGGAAACTTATGTGACAAAATAGTTGAGTCTTGCGGAGTAATTATGAAGTTTAAACACTGTGATGGAAATGTAGGCGAAGTCACCGTAACACATGCAGGGTTTGGAATACGAGCGATCAGGATATTCGAACTACCATTCGAAGTACCGGCGGAACAAATAAACGCAGTGATAGCGCCGTACGGTAAAGTCCTCAGCAATGTTGCTGAACGGTGGTCCAATGCACGCAAATTCCAAGTTCTCAACGGAGTGAGACAATTAAAGGTCGATTTGCACAAGCATGTACCGTCATACATCAGCGTCTGTGGATACCGAGGCATCGTTATATACGACGGCCAGCCGAGGACGTGCGCGGCGTGCAACTCTCCCGGCCACGTCCGCGCGGACTGTTTACAGCGGCGAGTGGCGCAGCTGCCGGCTGGCGAGGCGCCGCGACCGCCGGCTATGACTGCGCTGCCGGCGACTTACGCTACGGCTGCCCGCGGCCAAGTCCTGTCCCCAAGCCCTGATGTGAACACGGAGAACCATCCACCCCGAGAAGAAGCCCAGATTGCCACTACTGACACAACAGAAGCTAGACCACCCGAACGTAAGGAAATCGTGACAGGCGTAACGGTTTCAACACAACAGACACCGAAAGATATTGGGTGCCACAGCAAATTCTCCGATTCCTCCGCCGTTGAGAATGACATGCAAGAACCGTCCCGGAATGAGCAACCTCATAGTGAACCGATTTCTCTATTGACACCATCATCCACCAAGAGCACGGTCGACAATTTGGCTCGAAACACCACCCGCTTAGAAGATATGAACAATGCAGAGGAAGACAACATCAGACAGCAGCCAGTGAAACCTAAACGGCAAACACGAAAACAGAGCCCTGAAGAGATTCAAGAACTGAAAAAAAAACTCTCCCGTACCAAAAAAATCCTTAAAACAGATCGAAGCGGAAAGCAAGGCGTGCCAGACATCGGAAAACCAGACATCCCCAACCCGAATGAGGATGTACAGATGAACCTCCCCCCTCCAATTGAAGAACCAATGGACACTGTTGACCGCTGTGGACCTGATACGGGGACAGCATGGTCTGACGACACTGAATGCACTTAGTTGGACTACCGAATGACGCAGGCGTATAAAATCGCCACGCTCAATGTAAACAGAATAGTTTCGGAAGTAAAGTTACAATTTGCGAAGGACTACTGATATGCCGCCGACATTGACATAGCGATGTTACAAGAGGTAGTTACGACCAAAATAGCGGATGTGTACGGATATGAGGCGATCTTAAACATAGGCAATGAAAGTGGAACGGGAACATTGTTCAAACACGGCATACCATGTACAGCAAAAGCAATACTTGAATCTGGACGAGGCATCACTCCACAAATATACAGGGTGTTTCAAAAATGACCGGTATATTTGAAACGGCAATAAAAACTAAACGAGCAGCGATAGAAATACACCGTTTGTTGCAATATGCTTGGGACAACAGTACATTTTCAGGCAGACAAACTTTCGAAATTACAGTAGTTACAATTTTCAACAACAGATGGCGCTGCGGTCTGGGAAACTCTATAGTACGATATTTTCCACATATCCACCATGCGTAGCAATAATATGGCGTAGTCTCTGAATGAAATTACCCGAAACCCTTGACAACGTGTCTGGCGGAATGGCTTCACATGCAGATGAGATGTATTGCTTCAGCTGTTCAATTGTTTCTGTATTCTGGCGGTACACCTGGTCTTTCAAGTGTCCCCACAGAAAGAAGTCACAGGGGTTCATGTCTGGCGAATAGGGAGGCCAATCCACGCCGCCTCCTGTATGTTTCGGATAGCCCAAAGCAATCACACGATCATCGAAATATTCATTCAGGAAATTAAAGACGTCGGCCGTGCGATGTGGCCGGGCACCATCTTGCATAAACCACGAGGTGTTCGCAGTGTCGTCTAAGGCAGTTTGTACCGCCACAAATTCACGAAGAATGTCCAGATAGCGTGATGCAGTAATCGTTTCGGATCTGAAAAATGGGCCAATGATTCCTTTGGAAGAAATGGCGGCCCAGACCAGTACTTTTTGAGGATGCAGGGACGATGGGACTGCAACATGGGGCTTTTCGGTTCCCCATATGCGCCAGTTCTGTTTATTGACGAAGCCGTCCAGGTAAAAATAAGCTTCGTCAGTAAACCAAATGCTGCCCACATGCATATCGCCGTCATCAATCCTGTGCACTATATCGTTAGCGAATGTCTCTCGTGCAGCAATAGTAGCGGCGCTGAGGGGTTGCCGCGTTTGAATTTTATATGGATAGATGTGTAAACTCTGGCGCATGAGACGATACGTGGACGTTGGCGTCATTTGGACCGCAGCTGCATAACGGCGAACGGAAACCCGAGGCCGCTGTTGGATCACCTGCTGCACTAGCTGCGCGTTGCCCTCTGTGGTTGCCGTACGCGGTCGCCCTACCTTTTTTTGTGTCACGTTCCCAGTCCGTTGAAATTTTTCAAACAGATCCTTTATTGTATCGCTTTTCGGTCCTTTGGTTACATTAAACCTCCGTTGAAAACTTCGTCTTGTTGCAACAACACTGTGTTCTAGGCGGTGGAATTCCAACACCAGAAAAATCCTCTGTTCTAAGGAATAAACCATGTTGTCTACAGCACACTTGCACGTTGTGAACAGCACACGCTTACAGCAGAAAGACGACGTACAGAATGGCGCACCCACAGACTGCGTTGTCTTCTATATCTTTCACATCACTTGCAGCGCCATCTGTTGTTGAAAATTGTAACTACTGTAATTTCGAAAGTTTGTCCGCCTGAAAATGTACTGTTGTCCCAAGCATATTGCAACAAACGGTGTATTTCTATCGCTGCTCGTTTAGTTTTTATTGCCGTTTTAAATATACCGGTCATTTTTGAAACACCCTGTATGATCTGCTTCTTGTTAATATATATGCTCCCTCTGGATCCAGCGGAAAAAGAGCAAGGGGCAACCTGTTCCGGTACGAAATTGTCCCTTTAATAACGGATCCTCGACTGCACATAATTTTGGGTGGAGATTTTAACTGCGTATTGCATCCGGAAGATCAAGTCCCAAACTTCAACTTTTGTGAGGAGCTGTTGATGTTAATTAACGGACTAGATATGATAGATGCTTGGTGCCATCTTCGCCCGCACACCAGAGGATACACGTACGTATCCAGTACATCGGCAAGCAGACTAGACAGGCTGCATGTAACGAAAGGTTTTATTCATAATGTAACTGACTGCGAAATTTGGCCTCTTAACTTCTCGGATCACTGCGCATTTCATATAGCCGCGCAGCACACCAAACAAAAAACATTCCTGGGAAGGGGCGTATGGCAGCTAAACGTGTCACTTTTGGAGGACGCAGTAATGCAACAGGAGATCCATAATACATGGCAGCGTTGTCTTCGGACGCAATCCAGATATCCAACACGCATCATGTGGTGGCTACAGTCTGCGAAACCGCAGATAACAAAATGCATCGCACGATATGGTCGCATGAAAGCGTACTGGCGAAAACGCACCTTCGAGTATCACTTTCTTTGCCTCCGCGAACTATATGATGACCCCATGGGATTAGTAGCAAACAGCTCTAGAATAAAGCGCACTAAAGCACGAATAACGGCGTTGGTACGACAATCACTAGAGGGGAAAAAAGTTCGATCGCGTCCTCCGATTGAACTGACGCAGGAGAATACGTCCGTATATCACGTGATACGGGAAGCCAAGAGAGGTAAACAAAAGTTAATCCACACTCTCAGTGATTAACAGGGGAACGAATACGATCAACAAGTCACAGCAAAAAACCACGTGGTGCAACATTATACAGAGTTTTACGCCACGTCGGCGACTGATGCGACGGCAAGTGAGCCGCTTTTATCCAACATTCAATCCACGGTCCATCCGACTGACAACGCCGACCTTGTAGCCCACATAACTGAGGAAGAAGTATGTGCCATAATCAAAGACTCGCCTACAAAGAAATCTGCTGGTTTAGATGGCCTACCCATAGAATTTTATGCTTGTTTTTGGCACATCATAGGACCGGAATTCACCAAAATGTGCAATGAATTATTGGGAGACGTGCAGATGCCATCTCAGTTTACCGAAGGACTGATTGTCCTGATTCCCAAAAAACCATGTAGTACTACGCTGAAGGATTTTCGACCACTAACACTGCTCAATTCCGACTATAAAATCTTCACCCGCCTCATCAACTGTAGACTGAAGACGGTACTGCCGAAAGTACTTGGCCCTTATCAAATGAGTGCTGTCCCAGGGAGATCAATGTCGACTGCATTATGTGAGTATAGGGACATAATATATTTGTCGTGGCTATGTAAATGCAATGTTGGTCTCATGTTTTTAGACTTCGATAAGGCTTTTGACCGCATCAGCCACCACTTTCTACTAACTGTAATGCAACGGATGGGATTCAGTGCTCATTTTATTCAGATCATACGCAAATGTATAGTCGGAACTTCCTCTCGAATCAAAATTAATGGTCCGCTAAGTTCACCAGTCCCGATCAAGCAATCTGTGAGACAAGGCTGCCCCCTTTCTATGGCACTCTACGCAATCGCCGTAGAACCTGCATCACAGGTTACAAGGTCTACAGGTGTTGGGTACAGAAACCGTGTGTCACGCTTATGCTGATGACATCAGTGTAGTAGTTAGCACGCACTCAGAAATGGAAGTCGTTCAACAAATAATCCACGCTTACGCCACTTCTTCCGGAGCCAAACTCAATGAACACAAATCGAAAATTTTACCTGTCGGACCCCATTTGGAGACAATTCAAAGAACATGGCTACAAAGGACAGAGAAGACGAACCACTTAGGTATGATTCTAATGGCCAACCCAAGAGAGATGACAGTAGCCAACTGGGACCATAAACTAAATATATTCAGGGCTACTCTCCGTGAACACAAAACCAAAACGCTCAATCGGATACAGAGAGCTCTCTTGATTAACAGCTATGCGCTAAGCAAAATATATCACATCGCAGCAGTGTTACCAGTACCCCCGGATACAGCACGAAAGTTTTTATCTGCAACGTATTGGTTCATATGTAGCGGAAACATCTTTAAAGTCACCATGCCAACCATAGTGTTAACCCGCGCCGCTGGTGGTTTGGGCGTCAAAGACATCAAGAACCAATGCACTGCCGTATGTATGGACCGAATCCGCAAAATACTGCAGACACCCCATCCGACAATTACAAAAACGTTATTCAACAGGTTAGCCCCAACAGGCAAAAAGGCCCCAGTCGATGTTGGTCGAATCAGCGCTCAACTCGATCACGTCCGGACTTACTACCTGGAAATGAGCTATATTCAAGATACTTCACAGCTGCTTAACACTAGAAGGACCTATTACCACCTCACGAGACACCATAGGCAAAACCCAATGGAAGCGAAATATCCAGCGGTCAACTGGAGTAATGTCTGGAAAAACATTAACAATCCCATCCTCCACTCCAAAGTAGTATCCACATGGTATGACATTGTAAACGAGAAGGTTCCCACAGGTGAAAAGCTGCACAATATCAAAATGAAGCAGAGTCCATACTGCGATCATTGCCATACGGTAGATACCTTGGCACACATTCTCATTTGCCGAGACCAATACCACATATGGAACTGGACTAGAAAAAAACTTGCAATAATTAGTAGAACTACAGACTCTGCTATAACACATAATGATGTACTTCAACCAGAATGGCATTTCTTTCCTGCAACAAAGCACAATAGCTACACTTGGATTATCGGCCAGTTTGCATATTTTGCAGTTACGAATACGCATGCGAGTATAGACGAGTACATACAGTATATAATGGAAAAGCACCACAACCTTAAAACGAGTCGAAAATACAAAGTTTTGTTTCAAAATTTCTTACTTCACACTTTGCCGTAATGAAGCAGCAATTTTTGGCTGATGCACAACATTACAGAGAGTCGATACTAATTATGCTTCATTATAATTAAGTTGGCATTTATTTATTTTTGTAGAACGGCAATCAAAGTGTCTCAGGAAAAATAATTTTGCCAGAAGCTGTAACAGAAAACAAATCAGAAGTGCTTGCTTGATTTCGTGTTCTTCTGTTTTACGGGTATTGGACAGTTTGTCACGGAAAGACAATTTATTCAGTTTCTTTATACATTATTTAAAAAAATTAAAAAATAACTAAATAAAATAAAAAGAGTGTATGTTAAGTTAGGGTGAAAGTGGCGGTGGCAACAGATTTTTTTTTTATTTTTATTTTTTTTTTAGTGTTAGATAGGATTTTGGGAGCGATATGGGTGATAGGGGCCAACGCCTGAAGTGGAAGAGGTCTAGGAAAAAACAATACATAAATAAATAAAAAAAGAAAAAGGGTATGAGAAGAAAAAAATAGTCAAAAAAAAGAAAAAAAGAAAATAAAAAAATGTGTCCTCGGTGGCTCAGATGGATAGAGCGTCTGCCATATAAGCAGGGGATCCCGGGTTCGAGTCCCAGTCGGAGCACGCATTTTCAACTGTTTCTATTGACTTATATCAAAGCAAAAAACAAAAAACAAAAAAAAAGAGATGGTAGAGCACTTGCCCGCGAAAGGCAAAGGCCCCGAGTTCGAGTCTCGGTTGGGCACACGGTTTTAATCTGCCAGGAAGTTTCATGTCAGCGCACACTCCGCTGCAGAGTGAAAATTTCATCCTGGAAACATCCCCCAGGCTGTGGCTAAGGCGTATCTCCGCAGTATCTTTCAGGAGTGCTAGTCCTGCAAGGTTCGCAGGAGAGCCTCTGTAAAGTTTGGAAGGTAGGAGACGAGGTACTGGCAGAAGTAAAGCTGTGAGGACCGGGCGTGAGTCGTGCTTCGGTAGCTCAGATGGTAGAGCACTTGCCCGCGAAAGGCAAAGGTCCCGAGTTCGAGTCTCGGTCGGGCACACAGTTTTAATGTGCCAAGAAGTTTCATTTGAACCATTTTTGAATGTCGGCCTGTCCGAGGAGAATCTGCCCAATAGCCAGTTAATTAGGACTTTCGAATCATGTTCTTCAACGTCAATGCGGGAAGAGGACTCTCCGAATCCCTTTCATGCCCCTATACTTGCGAAGAGCAGCAGCAATATTGCAGTTGTTTTGATAAAACAGCTTTATTAGTAAAGCCCTGCTCACCTTGTCCAAAGCCATGTTCACTGTCTGCAACGGTAACGTGGCGCCATAGATAGCATTCGCCGATGACACCCCGCACGACTAAGTCATTCGGGTTGCCACGAGCTGCACCCCTACGGAACAGATTCCGCGGGAACTCTCCGGAACTGCACGGTCGGAACAGCAGGTGGCGACAACGGTGCTCCAGCCAGACAACCAGGCAGCGTGCGTGACGGCCGTAGGCGTACTTGACCTACCACACATTTTCCTTTATCCACAGGGTCACTTGCTGAAAATAGGCTCATGTGGATTCTTCCACGTGGCAGCTATTTATGTCAGTGTGCAAGCATAGCAGAGCAGCCGCATCGCAGTGTGGAACTGGCCAAGAGATATCCACTACGCCTCGCGCTAGACTCTGCCACAATCTTCAAGGACAACACGCCTCCTGCTCCTCCTCCGTCTAGCCGGCCGGTGTGGCCGTGCGGTTAAAGGCGCTTCAGTCTGGAACCGCGTGACCGCTATGGTCGCAGGTTCGAATCCTGCCTCGGGCATGGATGTGTGTGATGTCCTTAGGTTAGTTAGGTTTAATTAGTTCTAAGTTCTAGGCGACTGATGACCTCAGAAGTTAAGTCGCATAGTGCTCAGAGCCATTCCTCCTCCGTCTGGGCTCTAAGTGTGAGCGGCGACGTGCTACTTGGGACTCGGTATACTTTCTAGTGTTTGTGTTCTTCACTGATAACATAATGCCAAGGGTTCACACTGTGTGTCTGTCCTTACCTGAATAAGAAATTTTTCTAATCTGTTTAACCGTTGATGCTCCTCCTGTCAAGTACCACTGTAAGATACTTTCACGGTGTTTTTCTCCCGCGACTTAAGATGGATAGTGGACTTCGTTTTCATATTGAAGAACTGAGGAACTTTGTTCATGCTAAACATTATTCAGATTCCAAAATTCGGTTAACCCTTTAAAAAGTGTTGTGATTAATTCCACTTGTTAGTGGTTTATTTTCGGGATTCAGGAACTTTAAGTTTGTTTGTGACAGAAAAACTATCTTGTTTTTGCGCTAGCGGTTCTGGCGCTGCAGTCCGGAACCGCGGGACTGCTACGGTCGCAGGTTCGAATCCTGCCTCGGGCATGGGTGTGTGTGATGTCCTTAGGTTAGTTAGGTTTAAGTAGTTCTAAGTTCTAGGGGACTCATGACCTAAGATGTTGAGTCCCATAGTGCTCAGAGCCATTTGAACCATTTTTTTTTTTTTTGTTTTTGCGCTTAAGGAAGAATTTGGTTTAATTTCAGACTTACAGAAATTATACCTCCATAATGAGCAGTTCGTCGTCAGGCCACATCGGGACCATCCGACCGCCGTGTCATCGTCAGTGGAGGATGCAGATTGGAGGGGCGTGGGGTCAGCACACCGCTCTCCCGGTCGTTACGATGGTATTCTTGACCGAAGCCGCTACTATTCGGTCGAGTAGCTCCTCAATTGGCATCACGAGGCTGAGTGCACCCGGAAAAATGGCAACATTGCACGGCGGCCTCGATGGTCACTCATCCAAGTGCCGACCACGCCCGACAGCGCTTAACTTCGGTGATCGCACTGGAACCGGTGTATCCACTGCGGCAAGGCCGTTGCCATACCTCCATAATAGATTGAGTACTTTGCTAACGCTGTGTTAGAGAAATTAACTTGTGTTACTCTGACTACCTGCCTCTTTAGTGGAAATTTCCGTGGAAACGGATGTATCATGTAATGCATACTGATGTTGGTGTTTGAAACCTACGTCGCCGTACTAGTATCGGTGCCTAATTGCAAGTCTTGGTACTAAAACTATTAACAACTAAAATCCTGCAGCGCACAGTCTGGACATCATTCTATAAAACTGTGTAGCCATACTGTGAATTGTTTTCCGTCTACATTGGCTCAAGTACTCGTGCTCGTACAACCACAGTATAGGCCGATCAGCCAGAACATTGCGGCCACGGATCTACTATCGATATAAGTCAGTCTAGCCGAAGGCAGCGTCACCAGGCAAGGAAGGCTGCTAATTAGACAAATGCATGGTGCATGTACTATGTGATCGTGCTGTCCGTGTGTAGATCTGGGAAAGCGAGCAATCTACACTCCTGGAAATTGAAATAAGAACACCGTGAATTCATTGTCCCAGGAAGGGGAAACTTTAT
The DNA here is from genome assembly GCF_023898315.1 of Schistocerca nitens. NCBI lineage: Eukaryota > Metazoa > Arthropoda > Insecta > Orthoptera > Acrididae > Schistocerca > Schistocerca nitens. The sequence continues at coordinate 80,282,271 of NC_064621.1, read as the reverse complement.
TGACACATTCCTGGGGTCAGATACATCACATGATCACACTGACAGAACCACAGGCACATAGACACAGGCAACAGAGCATGCACAATGTCGGCACTAGTACAGTGTATATCCACCTTTCGCAGCAATGCAGGCTGCTATGCTCCCATGGAGACGATCGTAGAGATGCTGGATGTAGTCCTGTGGAACGGCTTGCCATGCCATTTCCACCTGGCGCCTCAGTTGGACCAGCGTTCGTGCTGGACGTGCAGACCGCGTGAGACGACGCTTCATCCAGTCCCAGACATGCTCAATGGGGGACAGATCCGGAGATCTTGCTGGCCAGGGTAGTTGACTTACACCTTCTAGAGCACGTTGGGTGGCACGGGATACATGCGGACGTGCATTATCCTGTTGGAACAGCAAGTTCCCTTGCCGGTCTAGGAATGGTAGAACGATGGGTTCGATGACGGTTTGGATGTACCGTGCACTATTCAGTGTCCCCTCGACGATCACCAGTGGTGTACGGCCAGTGTAGGAGATCGCTCCCCACACCATGATGCCGGGTGTTGGCCCTGTGTGCCTCGGTCGTATGCAGTCCTGATTGTGGCGCTCACCTGCACGGCGCCAAACACGCATACGACCATCATTGGCACCAAGGCAGAAGCGACTCTCATCGCTGAAGACGACACGTCTCCATTCGTCCCTCCATTCACGCCTGTCGCGACACCACTGGAGGCGGGCTGCACGATGTTGGGGCGTGAGCGGAAGACGGCCTAACGGTGTGCGGGACCGTAGCCCAGCTTCATGGAGACGGTTGCGAATGGTCCTCGCCGATACCCCAGGAGCAACAGTGTCCCTAATTTGCTGGGAACGGGGCGGTGCGGTCCCCTACGGCACTGCGTAGGATCCTACGGTCTTGGCGTGCATCCGTGCGTCGCTGTGGTCCGGTCCCAGGTCGACGGGCACGTGCACCTTCCGCCGACCACTGGCGACAACATCGATGTACTGTGGAGACCTCACGCCCCACGTGTTGAGCAATTCGGCGGTACGTCCACCCGGCCTCCCGCATGCCCACTATACGCCCTCGCTCAAAGTCCGTCAACTGCACATACGGTTCACGTCCACGCTGTCGCGGCATGCTACCAGTGTTAAAGACTGCGATGGAGCTCCGTATGCCACGGCAAACTGGCTGACACTGACGGCGGCGGTGCACAAATGCTGCGCAGCTAGCGCCATTCGACGGCCAACACCGCGGTTCCTGGTGTGTCCGCTGTGCCGTGCGTGTGATCATTGCTTGTACAGCCCTCTCGCAGTGTCCGGAGCAAGTATGGTGGGTCTGACACACCGGTGTCAATGTGTTCTTTTTTCCATTTCCAGGAGTGTATCTGAGTTTGGCCGAGAGCAGATTGTGACGTCCAGAGGCTCGGCACGAGCATTCCGGAAACTGAACGGCTTATCGGGTATTCGAGGAGTGCTGTGGAAGGTGTCTTCAGTACGTGGCGAAACCAAGGTGAAGCCACCACGCCCAGACTTCGTCGGGCTGGACCACCACCCCACATTACACACGTCGGTCTCGTAAGCTATGCACACTGGGAAAACAGCACAGGTGGCGAACTCTGGCGATTTACCATCACACTTTCACGCTGGGCAGACTACAAGTGTGTCTGAACTAGAGTGCTGCAACGCTCAGTGTTTGACCGGTCACAGCTCGCCTATTGACGGGGGGACCGAGCCGCTAGTGTCCGGCGCCACACGAGTCGGTTCGGTCACGTACTCGCCCCAAGTCTGATGTCCGGATTCCGGACACGCGGATAACCGAGCATGACCGGTCACCGCTGACGTCTCACCTCGCCTCGTCCCGGCTCTCTGCACTGTACTGTACAAATCCAAAGCCTCTCTCTCTCTCTCTCTCTCTCTCTCTCTCTCTCTCTCTCCACCTTATCGTAGCACTGTCCGTGCGGGTGGGCGAGTTCGCGTGTTCCTGTGATGCTGAGAGCTATACCGGTGGTAGCGTAGCTACTGGCAGGTTCAACCTAGCCGGTCAGGTCTCAGCAGAGGAGCCAGACGAAGTGTGCCTCACAACGACCTACCGTCCCTTCCTCCCTTTCCCTTCCAGTCCCTTCCCTTTCCTTCTTCCCCTCTGTCAGTCTCTTCATCGGTGTAGGAGGCGGGTAATATCGATAGGTAAACACTCACGGCTTCTGTACCGACGAAGCAAGGCACCTGTGATGTGCCTTAAGGGCGTATGTCAGGATACTTCCAGTGGCATATGGCCATTCACTGCATCCCCTGCCTCTTGTCAGTCGTATCGGTCCTACGATCCACTGCCAACCAGAGGCGGAGGACGAGAGAGTGCATCTGCGCAACTGCTTGTCCACTTTAAATACCTTCACGCGCAGATGACTCCGGCAAAGTTTCAATGGACTATGAGCTTTGAAAGTCCTGCGGCGATGGAGTACTGATGGTGAGGCAAGGGTTTGGTGTACCTGAACCTTAGTTGGTGCTCTGCACGTTAGGCGGTCAGACGGTGATGGTCGTTCTGGTACTCGTGAGAGACGGGAGGACTGGTTCGGCAGCTCGTCAGACGACAAAGCAGCCCTATTTAGGATCGCTCTGCTTTCCCTAATCCAGGGAGGGGCCTAGAAAAGGTGGCCTAAACATAGCCCGTCTCAACCCAGCACAAGTGGCAAACTGCGGTCACTTGTTCACTAACATATGCGGTCAAAAAAATAATAAAATAAACAGTTACCTTAAATATCTAATGATTGGAGTCTGGAACGTCCGTACTTTACAGGATAACGACCATAATCAGTGCCCAGAGAGAAAGACAGGACTTATCGCAAGGGAATTGGCTAGATATATCGACATTACCGCCATAAGTGAAACACATCTTAGTGACTCTGGACAGTTATGTGAACCGCTCGGAGGTTGTACCTACTACTGGAGTGGAAAATCATCCACTGAAAGGGCGGAAAGTGGGGTAGGCTTTGCCATACGCAATAAATTGGCATGTTCACTAACAGAACTCCCAAAAGGTATCAGTGACAGAATAATAACACTCAGACTTCACCTGGCATCCAAGAAATATCTTCACTTGATCAATGTATACGCACCTACATTGCCATCTCCGGATGAAGAGAAGAACAAGTTCTACCAAGACCTCCGACATGTCCTTAGGGATATTCCTTCGGTAGATAAACTTATGTTACTTGGTGATTTTAATGCTCGTGTTGGGAATGATTTCAGTGCTTGGAATGGAGTCCTCGGTCGCCATGGGATTGGAAAATGCAACTCGAATGGTTTGGATCTTCTAACTCTATGTGCCGAGTTTGAACTCTGTCTGACAAATACATATTTTCGTCTGCCTGAAAAATATAAAACGACATGGATGCATCCGCGATCTAAACACTGGCACCTTCTGGATTATGTGATAGTACGGAAAAAAGATCTTGGTGACGGACTGGTCACACGTGCAATGAGAGGCGCTCAGGGATGGACAGACCATCGACTCGTGAGGTCCAAATTAAAGATAACTTTGAAGGCACCACGCCGAGCTTCACACAAAATACCAACAAAATTGTCCTGCAGAATCTTGGCCAATGATCAGACTATGAGAGCAAAACTGGATGAAAAATTTGGTGTCGATGGCCTTTTGATATCTGAATCTGCCCCTGTAGATGAACAGTGGAGTGCATACGCTAGCAGACTGCTAGGCTGTGCTTCAGAAGTCTTGGGAAAGCCTCAGAAGAAGCACCAGGACTGGTTTGACGACTCAGATCCAGATATGAGAGAGCTAATTAATGATTTCAGAACCTATCTTCGCACCCCTGATGATAACAAGCGTAGAGCAGCGCATTACAATCAAAGTGAAGGTACGTGCTCTCAAAGACAGTTGGTGGGCAAATAAAGCAAATGAAATACAGTTATATGCCGACACACACCAAACGGGCAGATTCTTTGAGTCCCTGAAAACTATCTTTGGTCCAAGAGTTGGGAAGATAGCACCAGTCTATAACAAAGATAAAAGTTGTCGGCTGACGCAACAGAGTGACATCCTGTCTCGGTGGGCGGAACATTTTAATTACGTTCTCAATCCCGACCATCAGACAACCGATATTCCATACATAGAAGCACTTGAAGACCTGCCAGTTGAGGAACAACTTGCCGATGCCCCTTCCTACGATGAATTCATTCCAGCACTGGCTAAGCTGAAAAACGACAAAACAGCAGGATTAGATAACTTGCCATCAGAGCTATATAAATATGGGGGGCCAAACATCAAGAAACCATTGTTTGCTCTGATCTTAAGGATTTGGGAGTATGAAATGATTCCACAAAACTGGAAAGATGCTTGTATTTCCAAGATCTATAAAGGCAAGGGTGACATATCAGACTGCATCTCCCACAGGGGCATTTCTCTTCTCTCAGCAGCGAGAAAAGTCCTTGCCCACATAATTAACACCCCGTTAACATACTTTGCAGAAAAACTGCTACCAGAGACCCAGTGTGGCTTTCGCCCAAACAGAGGCACAGTGGATGCCATATTTGTTGTCAAACAAATGCAAGAGAAAAGCTTAGAGCAACATCGGCCTTTGTTCATGTGCTTTGTAGACCTGGGAAAAGCTTTTGATCGTGTCCCACGGGAAGCTCTCTGGATCATACTAAAGAAAACTGGGTGCCCTGACAAAATTGTCAGTTTGATTCGGCAGTTTCATGAAAACATGATGGCAAAAATCCGCCATGAGGACAAGCTCTCAGAACAGTTTCCCGTGACGTGGTGTAAAACAAGGCTGTGTTCTGGCTCCCACACTCTTCTCACTTCGCAGTTGTTATGAGAGACGCGACCAAAGTCTGTAGTAATCAAATTAGTCTCGACACAAGGACAGACAAAAGTGTCTTCAACATCTCTCGCCTCAGAAAGTCGCGTAACCAAACTATCCATCTTAGAGATTCTCTACGCGGATGATGTATGCATGATGGCTAATTCTTGCCAAACTCTTCAGACTTACATAAATCTGCTAAATGCCTCCTGCAGAAGATTTGGCCTAGCCATTAGCATCACTAAGACGCAAGTTCTCAAACAGCCACTTAGAGGTCTTCATGCAGATGACTCCAGTATTGAGATAAATAACAAACCCTTGCAAAATGTGTCAAATTTCAAATACCTGGGAAGCCAAATTAGAAGTGACAACAGCCTGACAAAGGAAATGGCAGCGCGTATAGCCAGCGCAGCCTCAGCCTTCGGTAAGCTTAATGACCGAGTATGGAAATCACATGATCTCAAACTACAAACAAAAATTGCAGTCTACAAAGCAGTAGTATTATCCACCTTACTCTATGCCTCGGAAACGTGGTGCTGTTACAAAGCTGACATTAAGAAGCTAGATAAATTTCATCTTCGATGTCTGAGATCAATTCTGCGCATCAAATGGGAAGACCGTGTCCCAAACACGGAAATTTTGCGCCGCGTGAAACTGGCTGGTATTGAAGCTTTAATAATGAAACATCAACTGAGATGGAGTGGTCACATAGTACGCATGGATGACAGTAGGCTACCTAAAGCGGTGTTCCACTCGCAGGTCTCGTGCGGGAAGAGGAGGAAAGGTGGTCAACACCTGCGATATAAAGACACCATTAAACGCCACCTTGCAGCCTGTGGCATTCCAAGCAACCGCTGGGAGGAGCTAGCATTGCGCCGATCGGAGTGGCGATCAAATGTGCATAAGAGCATCGAACAATTCGAGCAAAAGCGTCTAATGAACCTGGATGCTAAAAGAGAGCTCCGAAAATCTCAGCTCAAGCCTGTCTACACGTATACTTACAACTCTGCTGGTCAACTTCACTGTGCTTCATGCAACAGTACATTCAAAGCGAAATTCGGATTCGCGAGCCTACCACAACAAGGACAGAGAAGACTGACGGAGTCGCTGTCGCCGGACACGGCGAGGAGGACATCATCATCATCAACGTTTCCAAGAGCGGCTGCGTAACACAGCTAATTTCATAGAGCACTTTCTTTTATAATATTTACTCCGGTCTTCCTAACGTCCGGAAATTTTGTTGTAAATAAAACATTGATCTCAAGAGACCAATCTGTGTTAATGTAATGTGTTGTAAGCGTCAAATAGTGCACCTGATTATGCGAATCAGTCCACATATCAACTGTCGCAGCACATGTTTTATTAATAACTTCTGCAATAACAGAAGGCATTATGCTGTTTCGTATTACATCAGCTTGTTCTTTGACATGTCTGCTTATAGTAGAGGGATGTGGCATGACGTCTACCACGTTAACTTCTCCATAATGCGCACCTAGATGTATTAATGCTTGGCCTAGTTCTCTGAAACCTTCACTGCAAACAGCATTAAAAGGTCTCATATCTTTCGCACACACTGTAACACACTTTGCTGTAATACTGTTTTTTATTACTGCCTGTATCCATGAAGGAGCTGTATCTTTGTGAGGTTTCTTGCAACTGTGTTTCTTTAAATGAGAGGTTCCCCATTGGAAACACAATAATGTGGAGCAGTTTATGCACGATACGTACCCAGCAGACGCACTGTTTTCGTCTACAACCAACAAAAATGTGCTACATACTTGGCTTTTTAGACCTTCCCGTCTCTTCAATGTATTAACATTGGTTTCAATCTTACGTCTTACTGCACTGGCTTCCTCGCACTGCATGATTACAGAGAGAGAGACACCACAAATGAGAAGCCCGTACTGGCTGCGGTCTCACACGGATAATGACACGTGTAATGTGTTTGAAGTTACGTGCTACGTATTCGGTCACAGCTTCTATGCTAGAACTAGTGCGGGCAGCCTATCCAGTTAGGGTGTGCTCGCCCCATCCCGTATTTTGTGCTCGCTTACTCGGTCATGCAGGAACACGCAGGGCACCGAACACTCCTAACTATGAACCTACGCTGACGACGACCCATGCATGCGCCAATGTTAATAGAACGACATCAGCAACAACAACCGAAATGTGCACATGACCATCGGCACTGGACGTTTGCGCATTGGCAGAGCGTTGCATGGTCTGATGAATTCCGATACCTACTTCACCATGCTGGTGGGAGGGGACGTATCCGTCGTCTTCCACGGAAACAGCTCCTTGACACCTGTGCTGCAGGACGGAGAGAAGCTGGCGGTGGCTCCATTATGCTTTGGGGAACATTCAAGTGGACATCCATGGTCCATTGGAGCTCATGCAAGATACAATGGTGGCCAAGGAGTATCGTACACTGGTTGCAGACCACGTACACCCCTTCATGACGACCACGTTTCCAGACAGCAGTGGCATTTTCAGCAAGATAATGCGCCATGACATAAGGCCAGGAATGTGATGGAGTTGTTCGAGGAACACAGTGGCGAGTTCCAACTGATGTGCTGGCCCCCCAAACTCGCCAGATCTGAACCTGATCGAACACATCTGAGATGTGACCGAACGTAGCGTCAGAACTCATCGCCCCCTCCCAAGAACTTATGGGAATTAGGTTCCTTGTGGGTTCAGATGTGGCGCCAGCTCCCTCTAGCGACCTACCGAGGCCTCACTGCTTCCGTGCCACGACGCGTCACCGCTGTTAGGTGGACATAACGGTTATTAGATGGGTGGTCATGATGTTCTGGGTGATCAGCGCATAATCATATAGTAATTAACGTCAAAACAAACGTTTTCCACAATCACTTTAAAGTGTCTAGATCATTTACAATAACTCTGTATTTAATACCAGTGAAAGCGTTTTGTCGAAGAAAGCTTTCTGACACACACAGTGGTTACGGTTACTACAAGCCACACCACAAGTTGGGAAATGGGGCCAAATTTCTAGTAGTTTACTGTTGAGATGTTATTCGTATCTTACAGAAACTAGCAGCACGGCAATAAACAGCCTTTTAAACATGCCGCTAACGGCAATCAAGTAATTAATAGCAATACACCAATTTAAAATAAAATTTTTAAAAACACAGAAGCTAGCAGTACGGCAATAAACAACTTTTAAAACACACCGCTAACGGCAATCACGCAATTTATATCAATACAACAGTTAAAAATTATTTTTAAAAAAACACAGAAGCTAGCAGTACGGCAATAAACTACCTTTTAAAACACGCCGCTAACGCCAATCAAAGTAATTTATAGCAATACAACAATTTTAAAAAAATTTAAAGAACAATAGTAAACAGGCTACTAAAGTAAATACAGAACTTTGTCAATAAAGTACGGTGAGGTAGTGAAGCTACCAACACCGCCATTTAAAAAATTAAACAGGTCTCAGCAAACACACGATTAATGGCAATAAAAGGAATTTACAACCTTGGAGGAATTAAACAAAAAAATTTAAGCAAAAGTGTGGTGTCACCGCCAGACACCACACTTGCTAGGTGGTAGCCTTTAAATCAGCCGCGGTCCGTTAGTACACGTCGGACCCGCGTGTCGCCACTATCAGTGATTACAGACCGAGCGCCGCCACATGGCAGGTCTAGAGAGACTTCCTATCACTCGCCCCAGTTGTACAACCGACTTTGCTAGCCATGGTTCACGGACAAAATACGCTCTCAGTTGCCGAGACGATAGGTTAGCATAGCCTTCAGCTACGTCATTTGCTACGACCTAGCAAGGCGCCATTATCAGTTACTATTGATATTGAATCATGTACCGTCAAGACCGACGTTCACCATTAACGGATTAAAGTTAAGTATTCCACTTATTTAAAAGTCACTGCTACGTCCGTTTTTCTAAATTCTAATTTCCTTGTCCTGTTCCAGATCTCACGCCAGCCTGCGTGAGCTAAAACGCGTGCCTTTCGGCCTCCTTCTAGTAACACGGTGTTGGCTCTCCCGCCAACCAAAACATTGGCGACGAGGATGGGATCTGCCGCTCGCCGTCTGCTTTCAGCGACGGTGCCGTCCGGTCAGCGCCCTGGGGACCCATCTACTGGCTCGCCTCCGCCCCAGGCGTTACCGACGCTGCCTTCCATTTTGCCCCGTGGCGACGCGCCGCCGCCACCGCCGCCGCCGCCTGTTCTCCCGCCGGCGGCGCCCGCAGTGGACGCATCGCTGCCGCCGCCGGGCGCCTCCCTGGGTCACGCGCCGCCGATCGCTTCCCGTGACCGGATGTCCTCCGACATGGAACTCTTGCCCACTCCGGACCATATGTCGTCTTCGCCCGTCGGGTGCCCCGGCCCGATGGAGGTCGACCCTTCGGCCCCTCCTGTCTCTCTACGGGCGCATACACCGCATGTTGGCGTGCACCCTGGAGCAGGTTTTCAGGCGTTTCCTAGCTCCCCGCGGTCCGAATGGCAGGGTGCGGGTGGAACAGCCTCGCCTGTTGTTAGGCTCCCCACCTCGTCGCATGCGTCAACATGGGGTCCTTCCCCCGGCGGGCGGAAGCCTTATGCCACAAACGTCCGCCGATTTGCGGGGGAGGAATGTGGTGTCACCGCCAGACACCACACTTGCTAGGTGGTAGCCTTTAAATCGGCCGCGGTCCGTTAGTATACTTCGGACCCGCGTGTCGCCACTATCAGTGATTGCAGACCGAGCGCCGCCACACGGCAGGTCTAGAGAGACTTCCTATCACTCGCCCCAGTTGTACAGCCGACTTCGCTAGCGATGATTCACGGACAAAATACGCTCTCAGTTGCCGAGACGATAGTTTAGCATAGCCTTCAGCTACGTCATTTGCTACGACCTAGCAAGGCGCCATATTCAGTTACTATTGATATTGAATCATGTACCGTCAAGACCGACGTTCACCATTAACGGATTAAAGTTAAGTATTCCACCAGCTACGTCCGTTTTTCTAAATTCTAATTTCCTTGTCCTGTTCCAGACCTCACGCCAGCCTGCGTGAGCTAAAACGCGTGCCTTTCGGCCTCCTTCTAGTAACACGGTGTTGTCTCTCCTGCCAACCAAAACAAAAAGTATCCTGGAATATCATTAGAACATAACAAATATGACGGACCCGTGTAAGGCGGCTACAAATCACCCACTCAGGGATGCTCAGGCTAGACAGAACACTGACCAATTTAAATACGCCCGTGAACACAATTGCCACTCTCAGGCTGGTCACTGCACCGACTTTTAGCGAGCGATAACTTGTTATAAGATGGCTTAACTTGCTGACAGAATTAGAGCTAACCTCGTGCAAGGAAACATTTCAACACACAGTCCTGAATGAGCGACCACACGATCAACCAACAAGAAGCATGAATTTACTCATAACCCACGACAGAATAGCGAAACAATTAAACTGCCAAAACTACACCTCCCATCGGACAATAACGAGAGGAGGAGGAGGAGGAAAGATCACTGTCTTCAATTACACCGGTGCCAGGGACAGGAAACCCGGTCGCCGGAGGCCACAAGGCAGAAGAGATGCTGGTTACACAAAATTATTACTTAATGATTAAACCTTACACGAACTTAACTTGCAGTTATGCTCGAACAGGCAGTACACGACCTCCGATGGCAAGGATCCACACATCCGACCGCGCACGCGTCGCCAGCGTACCCAACACACCACGGTCACGCGACAACACGCTCTGTCACCGGAGTTCACGTCTTCTCTGCAACGTTGACGGATAGTGACCGCTCCTTCATATTAGGTGTCGCCTTTTAACTCCAGTGTTGAAACGGAGGATTTAAAGAAGCTTGTTAACGTCCCACCAAGGCGACATGAACAACAACTACTTGTGACGGGATTCTGTATGCAACCAACACGCGGGTAGCTCTTCCGTCAACTCGACCCGCTCGTTACACACAAGCGACATACATCACGTGGCGACTCGGTACAATGGACCACGCCTGCTTCGCGCTGGAGAGCCACACTGCCCTCCCGCGTCCACCACACACTCTGCACGCCACGCCCCTACTTCCGCGCCACCACACGATCTTACAACCGGTCAAAGATCTCACTTCCTCCATAGCAGTTTCCCGGATGCAAAAATTCAGATATCGATAGCAGAGGGAAAGGACAACCAAGCAGCCACTTAATGACAGACAACATATCAAACAAACATGTCAGGGGAAGAAAAGGAAAACCAATGCAATCTAAACACAAGGTGTAGCACGAGTCGATACACGGCTCACTTACTTTGCGTACGTCAGTCTCCTTGTGATAACATTCTCAGTAATTTATGCAGTGTTATATCTTCGCAAAACCGTGATGATAGGCACGTTGCTGCTCTTCTTTCTACTACCTCAATCATTTTCGTCTTAATTTAGTTTATTCTTAAACTGTATTCAATGCTAATTATGCTATCCACACAATGCAAAATTCTTCTAAATCTTTATTGCTGCGGGGTAGAATGGTCATATCGTATGTGGCCTTTAGCGCAATGTCTATCCTTTGCACTTTCGTGATGTTCTGAAACTGAACCTTAATGTCCTGATGCTGGTACTACGACAAAATTGACTCCGAGCTGGTCCTACCCTTTTACGTATCTGGGAATCGTAACAACAACAAGAACCGAGTAGCTTCGAGTAGCTTCACATTTCCTTCCACTATTTAAGCCGTAAAACATACATGTACGTACACATAACCGAGCAAGTGATTTTTATGGCTCAAAGGCTGGTTACGACTGCGAGAGACAGTTTATCACTGACTCGTGAAATGCAGACTCTGTGGATATAATGTGGAACATTACACTGAAAACGAACTCCAACAAACTCGGTTGACAACTGTTTTCAACTCGAAGTTTGACTTGTTTTCAACTGTTGTCAACATTTGTTTAAAGTCGCGACACTGAACAACTAGTTGAGGGAAGTTTTTTGTCTCGAGTTTGTAGTATATGGTCAGTGAGCGAAACCACGGCAGAGTTGTGTGACTTGCGGCTGCGCATTTGCCGCGTCGTCTGCTGTGTTTCTTTCTTCGTCTGCTATGTTTCTTTCGACAATGACAACTCACGAGTCGTCAATAGATCCAACAATTCAGTTTTTTTAGACATTGAAAGGAGGAAACCCCTGTAGGATCCTTCTGATTCTGCACATAAAGGAAAGACTTGTTGAAAGAAGTTTCGGATAAAATTGGTTTACCGCTTGTGGAGTGTGAAAGGAAATGGACAAATATGAAAACACAGTCCAATCGTGAGCTTTCTAAAATGTTCAAAACTAAAGGTGGGTCTGAGGCAACTGAGATTTACATTTCGAAATGGATATTTTACGAGCATGTGAAGTACTTGGAAGGCATGAACTAGCCAGAGAGAAAAATATTTACAATCGTTAGTAAAATGTTATTCACTGGCGTAACTGAAACTGTAAGACTTCTGTTCGGAAATTTTGTAACTACAACTGTATTTTCTCATGAAATTTGGTTACTTCTCTTGTCATATCATTTTGTCAAAATTTGATACAAAGTAGTTTGCAAATTAATGGCCTACATTGTTAATAACTAAAGCTATAAGGGTTTTATTGAGAAATTTTTAATCACATTTGTCTTTTCACTCGATATTTATTTATTCTTGCCGATACAAAGTAGAGTGCAAATTCATCGCTTACACTCTTTGCGGTTCTTCTTGGGTTGCCTCCCGTCTCTGAACACATTTATTTTGCTGATTTTGCTGGGAGATCCTCTAACTGCCATCCCAAACCTGCCTGTTTCTGGATCAAATGGCTCTGAGCACTATGGGACTTTTCTAAGGCATCACTCCCTTAGAACTTAGAACTACTTAAACCTAACTAACCTAAGGACATCACACACATCCATGCCCGAGGCAGGATTCGAACCTGCGACCGTAGCGGTCGCACGGTTCCAGACTGTAGCGCCTAGAACCGCTCGGCCACCGCGGCCGGCCGTTTCTGGATCTTCCACATAAAAACTGCCAGGTGGTGAGTAAACTGTGGCACTTTCTTTATTTCTTATAAGAAAACTGTGCAAAAGTCACTAATGTTGCTTTTTCAGGACTTGCGCATAGTTATTGTAACACACCGAAAAACTGCTTAAAGTATTCCAAAAAAAGTCTCCACTATTCTTCTAGCGCGAGATGTTCGGGAATTAGACATTGTTTCCTGGCTGCCTTTCTCTTGTCATCATGCCCGTTGTGTCGTCATGTACTCTGAAAGAGCGAAAGCATCATCTCCCACCATAACAAATGACAAATCGTCACAGTCACAATCCATTTCCATTGCTTTTCTCTAACAAAAAATAAAAACACCGAACGTGTGTTTAGAAGAGTCTGAGACTGCTGACAACATTTTTCAATAGTTGTAAGTTTGTTAAAGTCACAACAGTCGCAAAGCCAAACTTACAACAGTTGTACGTTTTTGTTTGTTGGAGCTGGTATTCGGTGTGAAGGTACCTTAACGTGTACAATGGGCTGACTACTTTCGATTGAGAACTGCGGAGAGTAGAACCGCAGTCGAACTGTAATTAGCGCCGTTGTTGTAAGCTGCCATCTTTAACACAGAATGCAATTTGATTAGTTGTGATAACATTTCATGACTCATAAGAGGTGTTGTATAGTGGAACTTAGCTAAGAAAATCATTTATGGAAAAATGTAATTTCACTAATGGAAAAGGTACATTCAATTCTTTTGTTATTTTATCTTCCTTTTTTGTGGCTGGGAACATTATTCGGTGTATCGTAACTCGTAAGCAACATTGTATCCTGGGAAATGCAGTAGAGCCGACACCACGGTGGTTTATGCTCCATTTTAAGAGATTAAATTTTGGACTTTATCGAAATTGATACGCAACTTGGATACTGCTTCCCATGCTGCAGAGTGACTACGCCGTAGCATCCAAGACGGCTTCCCCAATCCGTACGATTGTGCCTCCGATTAGTTCAAGAAATTTCAGAGTCGACGATCGCCGGAATTCTACGAAGCCACAGAGCTTTGTCTGACTTAGTGCAGAACCTCGATGCATGGCTGAACACAAAGCGACGCCATTCAGCAGTAGTTCATGTGACACAACGCCTCTTCAAACGCAGCCGTGTGGTGTTAACGGCAGCCTGCGCATGGAACGATAATTCCCCCGTCCGGCTGTTTGATGGTCTCTGACCACTGTCGCGGGGTGACACAAGAATGTTGCAGAGAGTCCGTTACTTGTTCTCCGATCACGGGCGAAAATGTGAAGGGGTTACGAGGTGTTTGGTGGACCTCCTTGCGGTGGTGAGACGTAGTCGAATGGCTCTGAGCACCATGCGACTTAACTTCTGAGGTCATCAGTCGCCTGGAACTTAGAACTACTTAAACCTAACTAACCTAAGGACATCACACACATCCATGCCCGGTCGCTCGGTTCCAGACTGCAGCGCCTAGAACCGCTCGGCCACTCCGGCCGGATCGATCGTGCCCTGGGTGACGGGCATGCCTGCTCTTACTTTCCCATACAGTCCAACATCGGGGCACTGCCACGTCCTTAATGCCCCAGAAGTCTCGACATCGCACGATTCGAGCGGCCAGCCAAATGGCGACCCACTATGAGGCCCTTTGAACTCCGTCACTCGCTGATAACGCTGCCTCATAAGAGTCCTTCACGGTGTTGATTAAACATCTGACGCTGTTAACGCCCCTTATCTACATCTACATAGATATTCCGCAAATCACACTTAAGTGCCTGGCAGAGGGTTCATCGAACCACCTTCACAATTCTATATTTCGATCTCGTATAGCGCGCGGAAAGAATGAACACCTGTATCTTTGCGTACGAGCTCTGATTGCCTTTATTTTATCTTGGTGATCGTTCCTCCCTATGTAGGTCGGTGTCAACAAAATATTTTCGCGCTCGGAAGAGAAAGTTGGTGATCGGAATTTCGTGAGCAGATTCCGTCGCAACGAAAAACGCCTTTCTTTTAACGATGTCCAGCCCAAATCCTGTATCATTTCTGTGACACTCTCTCCCATATTTCGCGATAGTACATAATGTGCTGCCTTTCTTTGAACTTTTTCGATGTACTCCGTCAGTCCTATCTGGTAAGGATCCCACACCGGCAGCAGTAATCTAAAAGAGGACGGACAAGCGTAGTGTAGGCAGTCTCCTTAGTAGATCTGTTACATTTTCTAAATATCCTGCCAATGAAACGCAATCTTTGGTTAGCCTTCCCCACAACATTTTCTATGTGTTCCTTCCAATTTAAGTTGTTCGTTACTGTAATACCTAGGTATTTAGTTGAATTTACTGCTTTTAGATTAGACTGATTTATCGTGTAACCGAAGTTTAACGAGTTCCTTTTAGCACTCATGTGGATGACCTCACACTTTTCGTTATTTAGGGTCAATTGCCTCTTTTCGCACCATTCAGATATCTTTTCTAAATCGTTTTGCAGTTTGTTTTGATCTTCTGATGACTTTATTAGTCGATAAACGACAGCGGCCGGCCGCGGCGGTCTCGCGGTTCTAGGCGCTCAGTCCGGAACCGCGCGACTGCTACGGTCGCAGGTTCGAATCCTGCCTCGGGCATGGATGTGTGTGATGCCCTTAGGTTAGTTAGGTTTAAGTAGTTCTAAGTTCTAAGGGACTTATGACCACAGATGTTAAGTCCCATAGTGCTCAGAGCCATTTGAACCATTTTAAAACGACAGCGACATCTGCAAACAATCAAAGACGGCTGCTGAGATCGTCTCCAAAATCGTTTATATAGATACGGAACTACACTACAAGGCCCGTTAACAACTCTAAACGTGAAGAATAGTCTGGTAGCCGTTACACATGTCTCGGAGAATTGTAACGCTAACCATTTACAGGGCCGCCGATGGTGCGCACGAGCGCGATCCTACACTGACATCCCACTATGTCTTCTGCATGCTTTTCTTTCAGCAGACAGTGTTCTTGTAATTTCTTGCAGGCGATGCCCGTAGGTCTCACGTTTTTCAAGAATATTCAAGAAATATTCCCTAGTGTGGTGTGCAAAACTTCATTATTTGTATCTATTAGTCCTATGGACAGTCTAGTTGCAATTAAACGATCACCAGATCCTATTTGCTTGTTACGTAGTGCAAGACACATTCACAGGATCTGACGACATGAAAAAAGCGTTTGACGATGTAAAATGGCGCAAGATGTTTGAAATGCTGAGAAAAATACTGCTGAGCTACAGGGAAATATGGGTAATATATAATATGAGTAAGAACCAAGAGGCAACAATAAGAGCTCGAGACGAAAAACGAAGTGCTCGCATTAAAAAGGGTGTAATACAGGGATGCAGTCTTTCGCTCCTACTGTTCAATTCATACATCGAAGAAGCAATGACGTAAACAAAAGAAAGATTCAAGCGCAGGATTAAAATTCTGGGTGAAAGGATATCAATGATAAAATTCGCTGATGACATTGCTTTCCTCAATGAAAGTGAAGAAGACTTACAGGATCAGTTAAATGTGACATTATGAATTGTATTAACAGAATCTTCCGTCGGTTCTTGGTAAAACAACATTATAATAAACGAAAAGCACCAGTTTGCTTTTGTTCTACAATATTACTTTTATTGTTAACCGGTTTTCGGCTTACAAGGCCATCTTTAGACGTTTACTGAGTATTATCACTCAGTAAATGTCGGAAGATGGCCTTGTAAGCCGAAAACCGGTTAACAATAAAAGTAATATTGTAGAACAAAAGCAAACTGGTGCTTTTCATTTATCATTATGAATTACCTCGAAGAGAACGGTCTTTTGAAACATAGGTCCCGGCGGAGGTTCAAGTTCAAAATGGTTCAAATGGTTCAGAGCACTATGGAACTTAACATCTGTGGTCATCAGTCCACTAGAGCTTAGAACTACTCAAACCTAACTAACCTAAGGATATCACACACATCCATGCCCAAGGCAGGATTCGAACCTGCGACCGCAGCAGTCGCGCGGTTCCGGACTCCGCGCCTAGAACCGCTAGACCACCGCGGCCGGCGAGGTTCAAGTCCTCCCTTGGACATGGGTGTGTATGTTTGTCCTTAGGATGATTTAGGATAAGTAGTGTGTAAGCTTAGGGACTGATGACCTTAGCAGTTAAGTCCCGTAAGATTTCACACACATTTGAACTTTTTTTTTTTAAACATAGGTAACACAGATTTCGAAAACATTGTTCTTTTGAAACACAAGTAGCTCATTACTTACACAAAGTGCTGTCAACAAGAGATTTCAAATAGATTCCTCATTTCTAGATTTACAAAAGACTTTTGACACCGATAGCGGCTTACAAACATATTGGGTACTTACGGAACGCCGTCGCAGTTATGCGACTGGATTCCTCGTTTCCTATCTCGGAGATCACAGTTTACAGTAACTGAAGGAAAGCCATCGAGTAAAACAGAAGTGATTTCTGGCGTTCCCCAAGATGGTGTTATAGGCTCTCTGCTGTTCCTTATCTATATAAACGATTTAGGACACAACCTGAGCCGCCGTCTTCGTTGTTTGCAGATGACGCTGTCGTTTACCGCCAGTAAAGTCATCATAAGATCAAAACAAATTACAAAATGACTCAGAAAAGATACCTGTATGGTGCGAAAATTGACTATCGGCCATAAATAATGAAAAGTGTGAGGTCATCCAAATGAGTGCTAAAAGCAGTCCTTTAAACTTCGGTTAAATCAATCAAATGTAAAGGTCGTAAATTAAATTAAATGCCTAGGAATTATTTAAATTGCAAAGAACATATAGAAAATGTTGTGAGGAAGGAGAACCAAGGACTACGTTTCATTGGCAAAACACTTAGAAGATGCAACAGATATACTAAAGAGATTGCATATGCTACGCTTGTCCGTCCTATTTTAGAGTAATGCTGCGCGGTCTGGGGTCCATACCATATAGGGTTAACGGAATATATCGAGAAAGAACAATGAAGAGCAGGACGTTTTGTATTATCGCGAAATGGGGGAGGGAGTGTGACGGATATGATTCAGGGTGGACATCATTAAAACAAAGGCGTTTCTCGTTGCGGAGGGATCTTCTCACAAAATTTCAATCACAAACTTTCTCCTCCAAAGGCGAAAATATTTTGTGGACGCCAACCTACATAAGGAGAAACGATCATCATAATAAAATAGGGAAAATCAGAGCTCGAACGGAAAGATATAGATGTTCGTTTTTCCCTCGCTCTGTTCGAGGTTGGAATAATAGAGAATTACTGTGAAGTTGGTTCGATGAACCTTCCACCGGGCACTCTAGTGTCATTAATAGAGTTTCCATGTAGATGTAGAATGAACAGTCTCATGAGACAGAATATGGATTGAGAGTAAATCGAAGAAAGACGAAAGTAATGAGAAGAACAGCGAGAAACTTAACATCAGAATTGTAGATCACGAAGCAGACGAAGTCAAGGAATTCTGGTATCTACGCAGCAAAATAACCCATGACAGATGGATCAAGGAGGACATCAAGAGCAGACTAGCACTGGCGAAAATTGCGTTGCTTGCCATGAGAAGTCTACTAGTATAGGCTTCAATTTGATGTGAAATTTCTGAGAATTTATGTTTAAAGCACAGCCTTGTATGCAAGTGAATGTGGACTGACGAAAAACCGTAGCAGGACAATCGAAGCGTTTGAGGTGTGGTGCTACAGACGAATGTTGAAAATTAGGTGGACTGATAAAGTAAGGAATGAGGAAGTTCTCCCGAGAATTGGCGAGGGAAGGAATATATGGAAAACACTGACAAGAAGGGATAGGATGATGGCGCATCTGTTAAGACGTCGGGTAGTAACTTCCGTGACAATAGAGGGAGCTGTAGAGGATAAACACTGCAGAGGAAGAAAAAATTAGAATACATCCAGCAAATAATTGAGAATGTAGGTTGCAAGTGCTACTCTTGGATGAAAAGGATGGCACGGGAGAAGAATTTGTGGCGGGTCGCATCAAACCAGACAGAAGACAGGCTACGAACAAAGGTGCAGCATTTTGTTTGAGGTGGATGACGAAAGTTCTCACGCGATTGCTTACATATTGTCAGGAACAATCACTGCATTTAATTTTATCGTCACTTGATGGACTCCATTTAGATTTCGTTTGTTGTTTACACAGTGCTTTATTTTAATACCATGAGTTTTACTTGAAAGGAGACCTAGTCTTAACGTTTTAATAATTTCGCGTCCACGTCTTCAGCAGAAGAATTACTTACGGCTACTTGTTTCAAAAAGTCAATTCATTTCCTTTTTTTCTTCTCACTTAACGGCAATGTAAGTAATCTGTTGTTCAACGAGCGGGAGCATGCGCTTATATATATATAATGCGTTCCGTGATTTATAATTTTTAAATAGGTCAGTGCAGGTGGGTTTCCTTTAACCTGCCATCCTCTTTAGCGACCGTTACTTGTATGTCAAGAAAATTAACGACCCACTTACTTCCACGCTCGTCAGTGAAATTTGTTTAGCGGTGAAAAGCACGAAGCTGGGCAGCAGCGCCATTAATCTCACTTGCGTTTCCTTTCAACAAGAAATCGAATAATTGACATATCTGTAACAGTATCTTATCAACGGGTTTTCAGAAAGGAATTTCTGCCCCAAGTGTTTCATACAAATGTTAACAATGATTCCAGCGAGAGCGTTATCCATCGCTAAACCTTCAGCCTGATGGAAAATTTTGCCATTGACAGCAGAGTAATTAAAAGCGTACGTTAGTTGTAACAGTTACGTTATGAAAGCATGACACTATGTCAATTGGAGATAAATCCGCTAGCACAAGCACAGTTTTATTATTCAATTTTTTCTTTTATTACAGTCTATTGTCGCAATTGTCTCTACAATGATAGTTGATTTCTTTCATATTCTGCACACTGTAACGGGACATCTCCTCTAGCATTACTTTTCATCAACAGTAGTTGTCGATACCAGTACTATGTTTCGGATTTTGTACAGGTCAATATGATCTCAGTTTCTTTTCTGAAAACTTTCATATAATTTTATACACAGTATATTATATTTCAAGCTAAAATTTCTGAAAATGAATTACTTTATAAAATATTTTAGTGACGATGTAATAATCGATAACTACTAGCTCTGAATGTAAAGTTAAAATACTACTTTTTAAACATTTGAAATTACGAACTACTGACACACAGAAAATGTATGTTATTGATTACGCAATACTGTACTGGCTACTATGTTTATTTTTGGATTTGTTTATGAAATAATAATCGATAGTAATAATGTAACAGAAACTAGTAGAAATTCAATTGTAAAGAAAAATTGTAATCTCTTTGGAATGTGATTATTTTCGCAGACCGTGAGAGTGGTAAGCATGCCTCTGATGTCATCGGACGTATTTTTGTATCTACATCTACATCTACATCCATACCCCGCAAGCCACCTGACGGTGTGTGGAGGAGGGTACTTTGAGTACCTCTCCCTTCTATTCCAGTCTTGTATTGTTCGTGGAAAGAAAGACTTTACAAATCTTTAACATATTGCAGCGCGTCAGCAACCGTATATGTATAGAAATAAACAATTTTTACAGCCTTCAGTTGCAAGGTAATTTTTACTCGTTTACCTAGGTTTCGATTCCAGTTATGGAATCTTCTTCAGAGCCTATAAATTAAACCACATACGGACATATATTACTCACTGAAATGCATCATCAGTGTAATGATTGAATAATAAAGAAATCGTGATACTTACAAAAAATTAAATTATTTTGAAAGCCAAACACTGGCCATGTCACAGATTAAAAATTAAAACAATAAAGACGCATAATTATAAGGTTATGTCTGTCAAAATTAAAACCATTAAGGCGAACGTAGACGAAGCTACGCCGGCCAGAAATAAGGACAACATGTGAGCTGCACGGGAACTAGCCGTCGCGAGCAGTTCCGCGGCGAGGCTCGGCCGCGGCCAAGCGCATGCGCGAGCGCAAGCGCAGGCGCGAGAGACAAACTGTCTCAAAATTATTTAGAGCAAATATACATATAAACAAAATGTGACTGAAAGCCGTCTTACAAATGGGCAACCTATCTATTGGTATGGCAACATTAAAACAATTTACCTGAGAACAAACTACAAAGCCAAGGTATAAAAAAATTTTTTACATTTATATATTATAGTAAGAGGGCGAAGCCCCGCTACAGTAACTAAAAAATTAGTGTCGAAAACCATGCGTGCTAAGCATAAAATGTCTTTAACATAACAACGCCTTAGCAACTGTGTCATTACCAAGCATATTACGAAATACAAAGACACACATGTACAATCGCACTATAATAAAGGGGTAAAGCATATAGGGAAACAGCATCGGCCATTCGAAGCGGACTGTGGGTCAACTCCACTGGAGTAAAGGTTGAAATCCTTCGAAATAACTTCTATTTTTTAGTTGCAACTGATCATTAAGTAAGTTGTCTCTATCAATAATAAAATGTTTAAAAATTTGCAATTCTTCGAGGGTGTCTAGCCTGCATCCCTTGACTTCATTATGCAAAAGCTCTGCGTCTTTTAGAGGCTCGGGAGCATGCGCCTTTTGGACCAGATGTTCAGCAAATGTAGATCCTCGTGTTCCATCACCACTTTTTGTCGGCAGATGCTCTTTAAACCTAACAGACAGGGCCCTTCCTGTCTGGCCAATGTAATAAGAAGGACATTCACCACACGTGATCTTATACACACCTGACAGCGATGATTTATCAGTACCTTTATCCAGAGAATGTACTAAATTCTTTTTGAGGTTGTTGGTGGTAGAGTATGAAACTTTACACCCTAGGTTTTTTTAATAAGCGACCTACCTTATAGGATATGTTACCTATAAAGGGAACTGATATGTATTTCGTTGCCTGGTGTTGATTGTGGATACCTGACCTGGAAAGGGTGGTAGTCTTCTTTCGTGTTTTTTTGTTGAACACCTGTCTCACTATACTGGGATTATATCCATTATTCTGAGCGATGTTTTCGAGGACTTTTAATTCGTTCTGTAAGTTGACTGGCGAAAGCGGAATGGAAAGGGCTCGATGAATACTCGAGTGAAAGAAGGCCATTTTATGGGCCTGAGGATGGGTGGGATCAGCTGGGATGATGATGTCTGAATAGGTTGCTTTCCGAAAAATTTTGAGATCTATTTTGTTTCCAATAATGGATAGAGTCAGATCGAGATAGTCTAAGGTCCTATCAGCTGTCTGATTTTCTTGCGTGAAACTGATTTTTTCATGGAGGTTATTGAAAGTGGTAAATAATAGCTCTACCTCTTTTTCGGAATAATCCAGTTTTGGCAAATAATATAAAATTCTATGCGAGATATGTAGATGACTTGCTGTTTGTGTTTGAAGGTTCCCATGAAGAGTTGCCTGGTGTTGATTGTGGGTACCTGACCTGGAAAGGGTGGTAGTCTTCTTTCGTGTTTTTTTGTTGAACACCTGTCACACTATACTGGGATTATATCCATTATTCTGAGCGATGTTTTCGAGGACTTTTAATTCGTTCTGTATGACTGGCGAAAGCGGAATGGAAATGCCCAGGCGTATCAAGGCCGTTATTGGGCCAGAGGTGGTTGTTCTGGGTACTGATTTCTCAGGATCTGTGCACCCAAACTGCGTGAAATGGTTCAAATGGCTCTGAGCACTATGGGACTTAACATCTATGGTCATAAGTCCCCTAGAACTTAGAACTACTTAAACCTAACTAACCTAAGGACATCACACACATCCATGCCCGAGGCAGGATTCGAACCTGCGACCGTAGCAGTCAAACTGCGTGAAAATGTAATCACATGTCAGTTCTAGTATAATATATTTGTCCAATGAATACCCGTTTATCATCTGCATATCTTCTTGGTGAAGCAATTTTAATGGCCAGTAGAGTATTATAATAAAGATCCAATCAGCTCTGCCTTTCCAGCTGCGCGTCGGTAACTCGTTCTTAACTAAGCTCAAGAATTCACGAATAGGCGTAGTCACATACAGTTTCACTAAGCCAGGTGAGGCAAATGCCGCACATGGGGGAATATCGATATTTTTCGATCTTATCATCAGAATCATAGAGGTTCTTGATACTGAATTTCTTCTCGAATGTAAATAAAATTATAAGCTTCTGTGGTAAGAAATTGTTAGCGGGTGAATTCTCGGTCCGTGTCCGAAGTTAGTACGTTAGCCTCGTCTTTCCTACAGGCCCACATAGAGCCAGGACTTGGGCGGTGACAAGATATGTGACTGGGACCCATCTAAAAAACAGCAACCCAATTTTCTCGGTATTTTAAAGAAGGTGATTTAAATATAACAGAATTCGGGGAATATTGGAGAGAGACAAAAAAGAGTCATTGAGATAGAATACGGTATAAATGTAATTTATTATTAAACACTGAACATATCATTACAAATGCAGTCGACCCATGCATGACAGTGTGCAGTATCTATATGTTCGAAAAATGTGCGTGCGAAAACGCAATTTTTCAGCCGGTCGTATCTCGGGTTATATTGATCACAGAAATAAGGGGTCAACTTTCTTGTACAGCCCTCGGCTTAGCGACCTTTTGAATACCAATCGGAAGAACTGGCATGCCGCAGCTATCCTACAGTACTGTAAAGGACGAAAATTTAAACATTACACACTTTGTCCAGCCCAGGCAAATTGAGCAAATCGATTGGTTCCTTTGTATTTGGCGTGGTCTGGAGTGGTATTAAGGTGGCTTATAAAAGCACCATTTGTTCATGTGCGATTTTTTTTTGTATGAAAAGTACGAATTATGGGGATGGCCACACCTGCAGATTCTTTTCATGGCAGACCGTCGAAAATTTTACCATGTGTTCACAAAATAATTTTCTGGGGGAACGTCGAAACTTCTTTCGATATACACTCCTGGAAATGGAAAAAAGAACACATTGACACCGGTGTGTCAGACCCACCATACTTGCTCCGGACACTGCGAGAGGGCTGTACAAGCAATGATCACACGCACGGCACAGCGGACACACCAGGAACCGCAGTGTTGGCCGTCGAATGGCGCTAGCTGCGCAGCATTTGTGCACCGCCGCCGTCAGTGTCAGCCAGTTTGCCGTGACATACGGAGCTCCATCGCACTCTTTAACACTGGTAGCATGCCGCGACAGCGTGGACGTGAACCGTATGTGCAGTTGACGGACTTTGAGCGAGGGCGTATAGTGGGCATGCGGGAGGCCGGGTGGACGTACCGCCGAATTGCTCAACACGTGGGGCGTGAGGTCTCCACAGTACATCAATGTTGTCGCCAGTGGTCGGCGGAAGGTGCACGTGCCCGTCGACGTGGGACCGGACCGCAGCGACGCACGGATGCACGCCAAGACCGTAGGATCCTACGCAGTGCCGTAGGGGACCGCACCGCCACTTCCCAGCAAATTAGGGACACTGTTGCTCCTGGGGTATCGGCGAGGACCATTCGCAACCGTCTCCATGAAGCTGGGCTACGGTCCCGCACACCGTTAGGCCGTCTTCCGCTCACGCCCCAACATCGTGCAGCCCGCCTGCAGTGGTGTCGCGACAGGCGTGAATGGAGGGACGAATGGAGACGTGTCGTCCTCAGCGATGAGAGTCGCTTCTGCCTTGGTGCCAATGATGGTCGTATGCGTGTTTGGCGCCGTGCAGGTGAGCGCCACAATCAGGACTGCATACGACCGAGGCACACAGGGCCAACACCCGGCATCATGGTGTGGGGAGCGATCTCCTACACTGGCCGTAC
Organism: Schistocerca nitens; assembly: GCF_023898315.1. Lineage (NCBI taxonomy): Eukaryota > Metazoa > Arthropoda > Insecta > Orthoptera > Acrididae > Schistocerca > Schistocerca nitens. The sequence goes on along the minus strand of NC_064621.1, from coordinate 80,257,739 downwards.
ACCACTGGTGATCGTCGAGGGGACACTGAATAGTGCACGGTACATCCAAACCGTCATCTAACCCATCGTTCTACCATTCCTAGACCGGCAAGGGACCTTGCTGTTCCAACAGGACAATGCACGTCCGCATGTATCCCGTGCCACCCAACGTGCTCTAGAAGGTGTAAGTCAACTACCCTGGCCAGCAAGATCTCCGGATCTGTCCCCCATTGAGCATGTTTGGGACCGGATGAAGCGTCGTCTCACGCGGTCTGCACGTCCAGCACGAACGCTGGTCCAACTGAGGCGCCAGGTGGAAATGGCATGGCAAGCCGTTCCACAGGACTACATCCAGCATCTCTACGATCGTCTCCATGGGAGAATAGCAGCCTGCATTGCTGCGAAAGGTGGATATACACTGTACTAGTGCCGACATTGTGCATGCTCTGTTGCCTGTGTCTATGTTCCTGTGGTTCTGTCAGTGTGATCATGTGATGTATCTGACCCCAGGAATGTGTCAATAAAGTTTCCCCTTCCTGGGACAATGAATTCACGGTGTTCTTATTTCAATTTCCAGGAGTGTAATTATCCGTTACAAAGATCCAGAGGTTCAGATTTGTCGTACTTATGCAGTAAAATAAGCACATAGTGAGCAGTCTGAAGCGTAAATGTAGTTTCATCTGACGTTGTGGACACGTGGCAAGGTTCTAGAGTTGTCGAAGAGTTCTCAGGTCAGCAAACTGTGTTTTCAGTCAACATTTTTTCACCTCACTGTATAATGGGCACTTCACGCTGAAACCTTCCCGTCTCCTCTATATCACGCAACCTTCCCTTCTACAATAACCTATGAAACCTTCCCTTAGGATTTCTATCTCTTGCTTAATAATAAGAAATGAAATCTTCCCTTTGAAATTAATTCTCTTTTTCAATCTTCGTAAACAAATTTAAAAGCTGCTTATTAAAAGTGATTTGCTGATTATTTCGACGAAACATAGAATGTGTCGCCGTCGTGTCCCTCAGTCATTACCTGCAATAACCCAAAACCGTTCCATACCTTTTTTGCTGTTAGTGGATCGCCATCTGACTGCTACATCGAACTGCAACATGAATATACTTACTCTGTTTTACTATAATCTATTAGCTGCTGGTGGGCTGTCATAATAAGTGGCTGTATTTATTACCAAAGCTGACGTTATTCTTTAATAGCAAAGCTGACGTTATTCTTTAAGTAATTTGACTGAAGTTACGTAATTCATAGTTAAACTTTTTCTTGACAACAATAAAATTTTGCAAAGTTTTACGTTGGTGATTTTTGGGATGAATTATAATCAGTAATGCAATATTGCTAGCAAAAATTAATTATATTCTGAAAACGATTCTTCAGATATTTACTGTTGGTAATGAAATGATTTTACAAACATTCAAATGGGACTTACTTTTTACAATAATCTTACAACTAGCATTGCGAAAACATACCTTCAGTAGCCTTGAATTTCTCAACAACAACAAATTCAATAATATTAGTTCCTCTTATGATAATAGTTATGTCTCTGTACATCCGTTTATAATGTCTTGCAAATCATAGCTGGTGGCTGGCAGGCACACCGCTCCTCTCAACTTCTCGCTTCAGACCTGCTACCGACTCGCTTCACATCTCGCTTACTACTGACTTCCTACGAACGCTAAAGTGCGGTCTCTCCCGCCAACAATGCTTTCTGGTGCAGACAATCCCTGCTGCCATTACAAAATGTATCAATGCGTGGTCTTTACCGCTCTTTCTTTAAATTGTATCCATACGCGGTCTCTCCCGCCATTTTTAAAATTATATCAATGTGCTGTCTCTCCCGCCAACAATACTTTGGTGCAGACATTCCCTGCTACCACAATTATTTCCAAAATGACAAATATTAATTATTCCTACTTAATCCTATTAATAAAATAAAACATCTTTCATAAATTGTGGTTTGACAATAGGCAATAGAAATATACACGTCTTACAAGGCCTATAAAACAGGCTAAAAAGGGTCTGAACATGCCTGAAAAGAAAATGACAGCCAAAAATTATATAAAAATGGAAAGATTGGAAATTGAGTAAAATATTCGTAACAACATTTTTGCTCTTTTATGATGCAGATCACATGCCAGGCGTTTTTGACGCACTGCAATCGATTAACAAAGTACTGAAAAAAGGTAAAACAAACGATTGTGTGTTAACCTTATGTTATGCGTACTTATTTGTCGTTTACATGTGTCACAGTATGCAAATGTGTCGAAGTAGATAACTAAACTGCCAAACCTTTACTGATCTATTCGTTTTATCTAAGTTTCATATGCTGCCGTAGCAGGCAAAATAAGTCAACCAGGGGAAAAGCGCTCCTTTCGGAGCACAAGAAGGGGAATAGTTTCCTCTTGAAAGGATTTACAGACAATTGGGGAACACGTTGTCTCAGTCTACATCCCATCTCCCTCGCCAAAAATTTTTACATGCGAACATATTCTCGCTTTTTTGTGCTGAAAGAGAAGAGCAGGGACAGTCAATGTGGAAGACAGAGGAGGACAGTGGCAGTAGGCGAGAGAGAGAGAGAGAGAGAGAGAGAGAGAGAGAGAGAGAAAGAGAACACAGTGGTGATATTAGAGAGAAAGTGACATTGAAAGGGACTAATGACCTCAGAAGTTAAGTCCCATAGCGCTCAGAGCCATTTGGCATTGAAAGAGAAAGAGACATGGACGAAGACAACAGCAGTGGGCGTCAAAGAGAGGGAAGATGTTAACGATATTTCCTTTGTGGAAACAAATTTCCGTTATTGTTAATTTGTCATTTATTTTACATAATAATGTTTGCGGCTTTATAGCCGTTGCATGTTGAAATGTTAAAATTTGACTGGCCTAACTGTGACATGGCATCGCCAAAAGAAAACATACAACGTGACAATTATTGAACTGTATGAAACAAAATCGTCATAATTTCTGAACGGCTTGCGTTAGGGCGTTCAAACTGCACTGTTCGTTGCGGGGCATGATGGGAATTAGTATGCGCTGTGTAGCGACGAAGACCACTTTCATTTGGATGGGTTCGTGAATAAGCAAAATTGGCGTATTTAGGGGACTGAGAAACCGCATTTCGCGATCAAGAAGTCTCTTCACCCTCAAAGGTTGACTGTGTGGTGTGCAGTGTCCAGTCACGGAATAATCGGTGCGATATTCCTTGATGGCACGGTGACTACAGAACGGTTCGTGAAGGTTTTGGAAGATAATTTCATCCCCATTATAAAAAAGTGACCCTGATTTCGGCAAGATGTGGTTTACGCAAGACGGAGCTCGACCCCATCGAAGCAGGAGAATGTTTAATGTCGTGGAGGAAAACTTTGGTGACCACATTCTGCCTCTGGGGTACCCAGAGGTCAGTGGCATAGGCCTCGATTGGCCACACTGTTCTCTGGGTCTGAACTCATAGACTCCTTTTTGTGGGGCTATATTAAAGACGAGGTATACCGCAATAACTCCAAAAGCACGGCTGAGCTGAAAACAGACATTCAGGAGGTCATCGACAGCGTCGATTTTCCGGGGGTCATGCAGGATTTCGCTATTCGTCTGCGCCACATCATAATATATGATGGCAGGCATATCGAACATGTCATAACCTAAATCCGAATTCTTACGTCTTCATCTTAAATAAACTGTGTGAAAGCCGTAGTTTGTAACTAATGTACGTTTCTTTTCATATAGTTCAATAATTGTCAAACTGCATTTCTGATCTTACAGACCAGTTGTGGTTTTTCACCGTGCACAGTATCAGGCATATTATGTATCTTCGATATGCACTCGTGTCCTTATAAGACCAGTAATATGTCTTTTCGACGATGACAAGCCACAGAGACGTCAGACACATTTTAACATTTCAGCATGAACTTGAGAATGGCTGTGAAGCCGAAATCGTGATTGTATAAAAAAATGAACAATTAACAGTGAAATGGCGGAAATTTATATTAAAAAAAGGTGGAGATATTGATGGTCAGTGAGAGTAAAAGAGCAGGAGAGATGCATGAGGATAGAAACAGGCTGGCCGGGGTGGCCGAGCGGTTCTAGGCGCTACAGTCTGGAACCGTGCGACCGCTACGGTCGCAGGTTCGAATCCTGCCTCGGGCATGGATGTGTGTGATGTCCTTAGTTAGGTTTAATTAGTTCTAAGTTCTAGGGGACTGATGACCGCAGAAGTTAAGTCCCATAGTGCTCAGATCCATTTGAACCATTTTTTGATAGAAACAGTGGGATGAAAAGAGAGAGTGAGACGAAAAAGAGAGATGAATGGACACCAAACACAGGCTTCGGGGAGGGGTGTCTGGATCTGCCTGACTGGCAATCTGTAACACGTAGGTATTGGAGAGGTAACATTTTGGACAGAAATTTTAAACACGTAGGCATAGGAGAAAAAGTAACTTGGATGCCCCAGAATTTCTGAGCTGCCGAGGTGTTGTGGCAGTGACAAAGAGAGACAAAAGGAGACAGTGTAACAGAGAGAGCAGACAATAGCAGTGGGATACACCGTAAATCAAAGGGAGCAAAATGAGACAGTGGGAGAGAGACATAGGCGGTGACAATGAGAGGGAGATGCTGAATATGAAGGCTCCACTACAAAGACAGACAGGGTAAGACAATGTAGAATATTATGTTTTAAAAGAGCGGGAATGTGTCCACATACCAAAATTTTTGATGAGGTGGGCGTAACGGGAACTTGTTCCCCACTTTGCTGTCCGTCTTTTAAAGAGGACCATATTCGCCTTTTATGTGCTCCAATAAGAGCATTTTTCTGCTGGTTTATACTAGGGTACCATACGTTGCACGAGGTATTGCTGGCGAAATTGAAGCGAATTAACGGTTGTTAGGTTGAATCAGAGAATGCGGTAGTTTACGAACGAGTATCATCAGGCCACTGTCAACAGTGCTAATAAAGTTGCATGTTGGCTGCAGAGATATCCTGTATTGCTGAATATGTAAATATTCAAGTTCCTAATTTTCTGATATGGTAGAGGACAAAAACTTAAACATTATTTATCAGTTAATCAGCCTCTGTTAATGCTTCGTTTTCTGTACAAACCCAGTGCTCTTTACTCCAGTTTTAGATGCTTTTACTTCATCCGTTTTTTTTTTGTTTTTTTTTTTACCACAGAATGAAGGGACTACTAAAATTAATTTGTTACTATTGGTCACAGAATATCTTCTTAGTTTCGGCCATTAAAATGCGCAACACTGTTTTTCTACGAAAGTGAACAAAGACGGGCTTTCTAATTAAAGAACTGACACTGAAAGTTAAATTTGCTGCCTCCAGTAGATAATTTTTTTCCAAGCACATTTCCTTCATTCCCGTTTCTGGTTTCCACACACATTTTCAGTCAGAATTACAGTAGATTGCGCTATATACAAATGTAAATCAAATTTATAAATATATTTGCAATTTTCATTGTATTTAATTATGATAACTTCATAGAAACATCATAAAAAGAAAACAGTAGCATACCTTCGTTATGTGCCTTTGCTCAAATCATGCTTTAAATTTCACACTCATTGTGCTGTACTTCCAGCACTTTGATGACATCCCAGTGCAAGTTCGGAACAGTGCATTAACGGACGTTGCTTTATTAAGCGAACTAGTAATAGCTATTATGGTTCATCTCGTATAATGTTCTATTACAATCAAAATTATTTGGACTGTAGTAAAACAAAAAATAGACGTAAACCATATCTCCAGTTTCTCGCTGCGCCTTTGAAAGGACAGGCATACCAAATAACCACGAAGGAGTGTGCAAAGGACGCTCGGTACCACAAAACGTGTGTCAGCTGACAAATTTAACTTACTGGTAGTTTTAACAGCAATGGCAAGCTTATCAGAGTGAGCAGTAGTTGGTATTGTAGAGTCAACCCGAGCACTCCAACGGATATTAGACATGGAATGTAAAGATTTTCCTTCAAGTATTTCCTAGCGTTGTGGACTGCTACTGAACAGGTCGTAAAAAAGTTAATCTCTCCAAATAAAGTATCTGCTTCACGGCAACACTCAACTGCTTGTACTCCACCTAAGACTATGACAAGTGCGTGGAGAACATTTTACAAGAGAATTAATCTTACGAAAATGTATCTGGTCTCCGTTATGGGACCCTGTAACATTAATTGCGCTATCATATCCTTGTCCGCGGCATTCACCAATAGGAATTAAGTATTTCACAAATGTTGATCGAATTAAATGTGCAATAGCAATTCTCGTTATCTGATTACAGTCTACGAATGCCAAAAACCGTTCGTCAATTTCATATTTATCAGTTTCCTTACTGAAGTAAATATAACGCAATATGAATGTTGTTTTTCCAATATGGTTTCAATAAGGAGTAGCAGAAACAATAATCGAGTAATGTTTCACATTTTCTCTCTGTTCCAAGATGGCACCTCTGATGTGATGGGCACAACTAGAAATAAATTCACTGTATCACGCGACACGCAACGCACATACGAACGTTTCCCGATTCTTGTTGGTCTCTGAGCCGGCCGGGGTGGCCGAGCGGTTCTAGGCGCGACAGTCTGGAACCGCGCGATCGTTACGGTCGCAGGTTCGAATCCTGCCTCGGGCATGGATGTGTGTGATGTCCTTAGGTTAATTAGGTTTAAGTAGTTCTAAGTTTTATGGGACTGATGTCTTCAGCAGTTAAGTCCCATAGTGCTCAGAGCCATTTCTTTTTAGTTAGTCTCTGACCTTAATAATGCGTTGAGTAATAGTAGACTCAAGAGCTCTCATACTCAGGAAATTTCCATTACTTGTATCCGCAATTTTCTGTGCTGAATCTCTGAACGCCAAGTCTCTTCCACCAAGAAATAACATCATATTATCATGAGAGCTCCAAGGGAAGTTGGATATTCTATGGACGAATAAAATAGCATTGCCTCTCCCCTTCCGAACATCATCATATCTCTTTCATTTCAGTTCATTTTTTCATTTTCACTATTCTTCCACGACAACATTTTACGAATAGAAGTATTTTGTTTTGTTATTTATTTATTTATTTATTTTATTTTTTATGTTATGACCCTCGTTGGACCACACTAGTCAGTTACGCAAAAGTTTATACAGGACGTCGTTATTCAATAATACAATACTGTTCAATAATAATTCAATAAGATATATTTTGTTCTGTATTTACTCTTGAATGTAAAATATTTTCGGTACACTCGTTTTTCGTGTAAATCACCTTTTGATGGAATCAAAAATGCCTTACTTCTGAATGTTGTTGGCGAATCTACCAAACTATAACAATGTTTCATAGCTGCCGACGTGTATGCGTATACATTCTTTGGGGAAATGTTTTGATAGGATTTCCAACAGCATTTAAAAAATGTGTGTGAAATCTTATGGGACTTAACTGCTAAGGTCATCAGTCCCTAAGCTTACACACTACTTAACCTAAATTATCCTAAGGACAAACACATACCCCCATGCCCGAGGGAGGACTCGAACCTCCGCCGGGACCAGCCGCACAACAGCATTTAAAGAAAACACTTTTTCGGTTTCATAGCAACGCCGGTTTAGTGCACAATATCTAAAGAAAATATAATGCATTCAAGATTAAACATGAAATAGAATTGTATGCAAATGGTTCAAATGGCTGAGCACTATGGGACTTAACATTTGAGGTCATCAGTCCCCTAGAACTTAGAACTACTTATACCTAACCAACCTAAGGACATCATACACATCCACGCCCGAGGCAGGATTCGAACCTGCGACAGTAGCAGTCGCTCGGTTGCGGACTGAAGCGCCTAGAGCCACTCGGCTACCGCAGCCGGCAGTTGTATGCGACTGGGCTGTATGACTCATAAAACTGAAGAACTGAAGTGGAAAGGAAGATTGATTACACTGGTGATGGGGTAATGTTCTTTCGTTTGTTATATGACACAAAATTTATTTTACAGTAGGTGACTGATTTTTGCCATCTTTCGGGGCCGGAGCCCTTGAGTGACTTTGGGGCCCGGCCTGGGGATTTGCCCCCCCCCCTCCCCTCTCCCTGCCCTCCCCTCCTCCTCAGCTTTCCGATGCACCTTCACTCGTACTCAGGCCTGTATTATTTGCGATTCCATTAACACAAGCACATCTTTTTTTTTTCAGTTTCATTAAACAGAAATTTTGCCCTTAAGCTCGTTATGAAGTCTTTGCACATGCTCCTCGCCTGCTACTAGACGGCTTCCAGGGGAAGAAAAATTTGTTTTGAGTATTACGAATAATTAATGACCGAATTTTAAATCCTGATATCATTTCCTCATTAAGTGATATAATCCTAAGTAAAAGGTTTAACACAGAAAATCAAGTAATTAATTTAGTAACTAAGTATAAGTCTTGAGGCAGCATTAACTCACGATCCGAAGAATATCCAGACTACATCACTGCCGCTCTTCATAATGGGAGCACTTCGCCAGTTTTATTCCCCCACCTCCCACCTCCACCCCGTACCCCGTCCCTTGCCCCGGTGCCAAATAATGGGATGGGAAAAGTTAAACACTTATCTCGTTTCCGCTGTTCATGGGGTAAAACTTCAGCAACAGGGATGTGGTTTTAATTTGCTACGTATTTGGTACTAACTCTGCAACAGGTTTTGCAGATTGTATGCTGAATGTTCGTACGAAATTACATCACTGTACGACACTTAGTTTAGGAAATGCGACGTCATAAACAGTGAGCTACGTGAAAAACTAGCGCTTAGTACTTCCAACAAATTTTAAAGATAGTTTGAAGCTGTTTCGTGGAAGAGAGTTCGGTTTTTAAAGAATTAGAGGTGGGAGTCAGGCTACTGGTTCACTTCTGCTGTATCACTGTCTACTAAAACTTTTGTTTTTATCTTTTTAAACTCCCTAATTATGACCAGGATTTTTCCTTTACCGCTAATATTTTCTTTACTTTCAGTCAACAACCACTGTACACCCCTCTTCTCTTCGTTGTTTTAGCAACTTATTTTTTTTCTAGCATACTCGTCTCTCTACATCAGCTGAGTGTGAAAAGTGCCTTTCGTCCGTCCACGAAGCGTGTGTGGCGCCCCGCGGAATCATACTCGAGGCCGCTGCCCGCATCCAGTCTCCTGACGATGCACTGAGCGCAAAACCGATTATGCAACGCACTGCTTCGCGGATTTAATTTGAAGCGTCTTTGAGTGACTGATTAACAATCTACTGTACCACAACATTCTTTCAGGTTAAGTAAGGGTCGCCATCTTCGCTTTGACTCGCGAGACACTTCACTCCTCAACAGTCAATAATTAATAACCCTGTTGCTACCTAACTACTTCTCAGGTAATATTCCTAAATCCGACCACTGGATGGGGAAAAGTCACCACCAACAGGTCAATAAATCACCTTCGACTAGCTATTGGCAAATGACAACCAGACGGGAACATATTCCAATGTCAACAGGGAAAGGTCACTCAAATACCATCACTATCAGATTTGAGAAGAAAACAGTGAAATTTCTTGGTCAGTATCAACTGTAGCCAATTCCGTCAGGTTCGACGAACGAGTACTGCCCGGTTACCTTCTGGCTCCACGTTTCATCTGAGTTCTTAAGTCACCGGAAAACTCTACACTGATTACTCCGCAATACTAACAGAGAGCAACAGGGAAATGCCTAAGAGGTAATCAACGACAACGCCCTGCAATTTACTTTCCTACACTTTGTCGGCTTCCCGTAGTGGAAACGTAGCTCAGTAGATCGTTGAGCATCCTTCATCCCAGAACTCCTAAATGGTAACTGCGTTAAAACACAGTCTTTGTCCCAGAGGGCCCACAATCTGCCCACCCCCTCCCCCAAACTCCTCGAGGGCTGACATCCGACTTCCTCGATTTCTTAGGCCCCTCACCGCTCCATGAAAGTGTCTGAAATACAGACCTTTCAGCCAGTCAGAATCAAAAAGTAGGCATTGTCATTGGTCATTCCCCTGCTGCTCCTTACAGCGTTTCTCAAAGGTTCTTCACTCTGACAGGACATTTAGAACCCTTTATGCAACGGCTGTCACGGAAAAATTTCTCTCCCTTTAAAACCAACCGGTTATAATGATTACATAAGTTCCTGATAAGGAAGAGCGAAACCGCTCTCCCCCCCCCCCCCACCTGCCGCCAGAAACTGAGACGAATGCCATACCGAAACAGTGCTACAACGCCTCCGTGGCTGCGAAATGATATATTACATGTGCAACACATATTCTCCTTAGAAATTAAATGACGTGCGGGCGTGATGTTACAAACGGATGCTGCGTAAGTTTGCTTCCTGCCAATCAACAGTGTTTCAGCCGGATGTGAATTTAGACTTCCATAATGAAACCAACGCCTCTTGCAATGGCTAAAGGCCCTTTACTTAATTTCAATAAGGCGCCACGGGCACGGATTGGAGCCACAGAAAGAACTGCAATTAAGTAAATTGCACAAACACTTCAGACTCCTTTTTAATCAAGTTTTGGGCGCTTCGCAACGTTCAATTACATCTCACGAGCCGCGACGCAATTTCACCCAGCTTTGTTCCTCACTAAAACTCGGGCAGAAGCGGTAACGTTCCGCTTCTGAGGTACAGTAATTAGACGTGATGGGTGGCAGTTCCTCGCCTTACAGCGTCAAAGTTCATGTTATAATGTTTAGACAATCGAAATTCGTACCTGCTTACTTTTCCTATAGCATCTCAGCGTGTTTTAGAATGGCTGCTCGTTTGATCCGAAGCATTCCCGCCTATTCTATGACAAAGTGTATTCTACAGAACCTAGGTTGTGATATCACGAAAAAAAAAAAATACGTGTGACTTACGACGTAGTACGCGAAAGAAGGAAGAAACCCAATAAATAGCAATTACGATATTTTTTATTGTTCTCTGAAGCTCCAGAGAAACTGGTATAGGCATGCAAATTCAATTACAGAGATATGTAAACAGGCAGAATATGGCGCTGCAGTCGGAAACGCCTATATAAGACAACAAGTGTCTGGCGCAGTTGTTAGATCGATTACTGATGCTACAGTGGTAGGTTATCAAGATTTAAGTGGGTTTGAACGTGGTGTTATAGTCGGCGCACGACCGATGGGACGCAGCATCTCCGAGGTAGCGATGAAGTGGGGATTTTCCAGTACGACCATTTCAAGAGTGTACCGTGAGTATCAGGAATCCGGTAAAACATTAAATCTCCGACATCGGTGCGGCCGGAAAAAAATCCTGCATGAACGGGACCAACGACGACTCAAGAGAATCGTTCAACGTGATAAAAGTGCATCCCTTCCGCAGATTGCTGCATATTTCAATGCAGGGCCATCAACAAGTGTCAGCGTGTGAACCATTCAACGAAACATCATCAAAAGGGGCTTTCGGAGCCGAAGGCCCATTCGTATACCCTTGATGACTGCACGACACAAAGCTTTAAGCCCCGCCTTGGCCTGTCAACACCGACATTGGACTGTTGACTGGAAACATGTGACCTGGTCGGACGAGTCTCTTTCCAAATTGAATCGAGCGGATGGACGTGTACGGGAATGGAGACGACCTCATGAATCAGTAAATCCTGCTTGTATGCAGGAAGCTGGTGGAGGTTCTGTAATGGTGTGGGGCATGTGCAGTTGGAGTGATTTGGCACTCCTAATACGTCTAGATACGACTCTGACGAGGTGACATGTATGTATGCATCTTTCTGATCATCTGCATCCATTCATGTGCATTGTGTCTTCCGACGGACTTGGGCAATTCCAGCAGGACAATGAAACCCCCCAACGTCCAGAATTGCTACAGAGTGGCTCCAGGAACACTATTCTGAGTTTAAACACTTCCGCTGGCTACCAAACTCCCCAGATATGAACATTATTAAACATAACTGGGCCGCGCGGGATTAGCCGAGCGGTCTGAGGCGCTGCAGTCATGGAATGTGTGGCTGGTCACGGCGGAGGTTCGAGTCCTTCCTCGGGCATGGGTGTGTGTGTGTTTGTCCTTAGGTTAATTTAGCTTAAGTAGTGGGTAAGCTTAGGGACTGATGACCTTAGCAGTTAAGTCCGATAAGATTTCACACACATTTGAACATTTTTGAACATAACTGGGATGCCTTGCAACTTACTGTTCAGAATAGATCTCCACCCCCTCGTACTCTTACGGATTTATGGATAGCCCTGCAGAATTCGTGGTTTCAGATCCCTCCAGCACCACTTCATTCATTAGTCGAGTCCATGCCATGTCGTGTTGCGGCACTTCTGCGTGATCGCGGGGCCCCTACACAATATTAGGCAGGTGTACCAGTTTCTTTGGCTCTTCAGTGTAACGCATCTTTAGTACGTGTCCTTTTGTTTCTTGCCCCGTCTGCTCGGCCGTCAATCAGGAGCAGTCGGGAAACCTTACTCAAAATGGTTCAAATGGCTCTGAGCACTATAGGACTTAACATCTGAGGTCATCAGTCCCCTAGACTTGGAACTACTTAAACCTAACTAACCTAAGGATATCACACACTTCCATGCCCGAGACAGGATTCGAACCTGCGACCGTAGCTGTCGCGCGGTTCTGGACTGAAGCGCCTAGAACCGCACGGCCACCGCGGCAGGCGAAACTTAGCCCATCAGCAATTTTAGCTTTCATCTTGTGAGATATTCACGCATCCGTCACCTGTACATCGAATTTCTTCTGTCGTTAACACTGCCTGTGGGACGCGTGATTTCACCCCTCTCCACTGCACGCCACCCCGCAACAGTCCGTGTTTGGGTTAAAGATTTTTTTTAAAAATGCACACAGGACGTATCTTCTATTAGTTTCCTCTCCCTGAATCTCTCCAGACAAATGCCAGAATGTTTCCTTTGAAAGGGCACGGCCGATTTCCTTCCCCATCCTTCACACAATCCGAGTGTGTGCACCATCTCTGATCACCTCGATGTCGGCGGGGCTTAAACCCAATCTCACTTCTTATTAATTTCGTTTGTCAATATTGTCGACACGCTTATCAGAACATGAGACGAGATTTTGCACACCGTCATCGCCATAATTTTCCTTCTGCATTGGCGTATGTCTGCAACGAAATTCAGTTTACATGGAGTTGTTACAAACGACGGGTTACCAGAAGAAATCCTCTGAGTGTAGCCCATAGCTCTTCAACGTTTATGTACGAAGTACTAAGAGGCATTGAACGTACCAGTTTGGCACCAGACGTTCTGGAGATAGTTTTGAGACAGCAACGCTGGACGAGGGACCTGAGTAATCATTGGCTGATCTCCGAGAAGGTCACGAAAATGTCGTAAATCTCGAAACTCAGTTACCAACGAGAGTTACTCAACCACAGGTGACTCCTGTATATCAGAAGGATAAAAGAACGGCCCCGGAATATTATACACCAATATCGAAACTTTGGTTTAAAAAAATGTTCAAATGTGTGTGAAATCTTATGAGACTCAACTGCTAACGTCATCAGTCGCTAAGCTTACACACTACTTAACCTAAATTATCCTAAGGACAAACACACACACCCATGCCAGAGGGAGACTCAAACCTCCGCCGGGACCAAAAACATTGGTTTACATATTATAAATTCGAATATAATAAATTTTCCCGAGGGAGAAGGGCTTCTGTCCACAAATCAGCGCGCGTTTAGAAAGCACCGACCCTTCGGAAGTCCACTTGTTGCACTGGGAAATGTTAACGAAGATCCGAGCACGCGGTATGAGTTCATAGATACGTGAGTAGCTCGAAGACTTCGTAGGTAATATAGCCCAGTACGTTGTCGAGGACGGTGAGTGTTCAGCAGAGACAAGGGTACCGTCAGGAGTGCCTCAGGGACGTGTGATAACGCCGCTCTTGTTCCCTGTATACATAAACAATCTGACGGATTGCGTGGATAGCAGTCTGGGACTGTTTGCTTGATGCCGTAGTGTACGAAAAAGCATCGTTCTTCACTGGGAGAGTACAGGATGACTTAGACAGAATTTCTGGTAGGAGTGATGAATGAATGGCAGCTTGCTTTAAATCTAACGTTCGAATGCAGTAATAGTGATACGCAGTTTAATACATTCATAGAGACAGCAAAGGACTTGGAAGAGCTGTTGAATGGAATGAACAGTGTCTTGAAAGGAGGATATAAGATGATCATCAACAAAAGCAAAGCGAGGATAATGGAATGTAGTCGAATTAAGTCGGGTGATGTTGAGGGAATTAGATTAGGAAATGAGACATTTAAAGTAGTAAAGGAGTTTTGCTATTTGAGGAGCAAAATAACTGATGATGGTCGAAGTAGAGAGGATATAAAATTTAGACTGGCAATGGCAAGGAAAGAGTTTCTGAAGAAGAGAAATTTGTTAACATCGAGTATAGATTTAAGTATCAGGAAGTCGTTTCTGAAAGTATTTGTATGGAGTGTAGCCATGTATGGAAGTGAAACATGGACGATAAATAGAAGAGAATAGAAGCTTTCGAAATGTGGTGCTACAGAAGAATGCTGAAGATTAGATGGCTAGATCACATAACTAATGAGTAGGTATTGACTAGAATTGGGGAGAAGAGAAATTTGTGGCACAACTTGACTAGGAGAAGGGATCGGTTGGTAGGGCATGTTCTGAGGCATCAAGGGATCACCAATTTAGTATTGGAGGGCAGCGTGGAGGGTAAAAATTGTAGTGGGAGACAGTGAATGGCTTTTCAGATCATTATGCACAAATTTTAACTCTAAAAGATTTTTGTACTGCAACACATGTTAAATATAGTTATCAACTGTTTAGGAAAGCTGATCCAGTTGCTGTAGAGACCTTTGTAAACCTTATCAAGGAATAAGAGTGGCAAGATGTTTACAGCGCTGATACAGTAGACGATAAATATAATGCTTTTCTCAAGACTTTTCTCGTGCTCTTTGAAAGTTGCTTTCCGTTAGAACGTTCAAAACAGGGTACTAGCACAAACAGGCAGCCTGGGTGGCCGACTAGAGGAATAAGAATATCTTGTAGAACAAAGTGGCAATTATATCAAAACGTTAGAAACAGTCAAAATCTAAATGCAGCAGCTCATTACAAACAGTATTGTAAGGTGCTTAAAAATGTTATTAGGAAGGCAAAAAGTATGTGGTATGCAGGTAGAATACGTAAGTCTCAGGATAAAATTAAAACCATATGGTCAGTCGTAAAGGAAGTGGCTGGTGTCCAGAAACAGGTCGAGGATATAGAATCAGTGTGTAGTGGGAATGTCCGTGTTACTGATAAGTCGCATATATGTACAGTATTTAATAATCACTTTCTGAATACAGCAGGTGAACTAAATAGAAACCTAGTCCCAACAGGAAATCATATAGCGCTCTTAGAAAAAGTGTTCCGAGAGTGTTACCTGAAATGCTCCTCCATGATACTGACAAGAGGGAGATTGAGTTAATAATTAAATCACTAAAGACCAAGAACTCTAATGGCTATGACGGGGTATCTAGCAGAATACTGAAGTATTGTTCTGTGTATGTTAGCCCAGTACTTAGCCATATCTGTAACTTTTCCTTTAGGAGTGGTCAGTTTCCTGACTGATAAAAGTACTCGGTAGTGAAGCCACTTTATAAAAAGGGAGACAGGGATAATGTTGACAATTTTAGACCTATTTCTATGCCACCGGTGTTTGCTAAAGTTATCGAGAAGGTTGTATATACAAGGTTACTGTAGCATTTAAATTCACATAATTTGCTGTCAAATGTACAGTTTGGTTTTAGAAATGGTCTAACAACTGAAAATGTTATATTCTCTTTTCTCTGTGAGGTTTTGGACGAATTAAATAAAAGGTTGCGAACTCTAGGTGTTTTCTTTGGTTTAACGAAGGCTTTTGACTGTGTTGACCACAAAATATTGCTGCAGAAGTTGGAACATTATGGAGTAAGGGGAGTAGCTTACAATTGGTTCGCCTCCTACTTGAAGAACAGAAAGCAGAAGGTAATCCTCCGCAATATTGAGAGTGGTATTGATGTTCAGTCCCAATGGGGCAATGTTAAGTGGGGCGTTCCCCAAGGGTCGGTGCTGGGGCCACTGCTGTTTCTTATTTATATAAATGATATGCCTTCTAGTATTACAGGTGATTCAAAAATATTTCTGTTTGCTGACGACACCAGCTTGGTAGTGAAGGATCTTGTGTGTAATATTGAAACAGTATCAAATAATGTAGTTCATGAAATAATTTCATGGCTTGTGGAAAATAATTTGATGCTAAATCACAGTAACACTCAGTTTTTACAGTTTCTAACTCACAATTCAACGAGAACCGATATTTTGATCAGAGGAGTGCAGTATTCTGCTGCATCCATTTTCAATAAGCTACCACAAGAACTCAAAAATCTTAGCAGTAGCCCAAACTCTTTTAAGTCTAAACTGAAGAGTATCCTCATGGCTCACTCCTTCTATTCTGTCGAGGAGCTCCTCAAACAGCTAAAAAATGAAGCAAATTCCAGTGTTACATTGTTGATTTTCTTTATTTAAACTTAAGACTTGTCGCCTGAATATGTTTTCTTATATTTAATTTTATCTGTTCCTACTATCGTGTTATAATTTCATGTATTGACTCGTTCCATGACCATGGAGACTTCTCCTTAATTTGGTCCCACGGAACAATAAATAAATAAAAAATAAATAAAAGAGATGAATGCACTAAGTAGATTCAGAAGGATGTAGGTTGCAGTAGGTACTGGGAGATGAAGAAGCTTGCACAGGATAGAGTAACATGGAGAGCTGCATCAAACCAGTCTCTGGACTGAAGACCACAAAAACAACGTAGAAAATATCCAGGCATAACGTCACAGAGGAATATGAACTAGAAGGAACACCCAAGGACGATAGTGGGCAAGGCAAATAATCGCCATCGGTTTATTGGGAGAATTTTTGGAAAGTGTAGCTCATCTACAGGGTGAATATTTATAAAACAGACAAACTGCAGGGGCGGATTCCTGACTGGAAATGGAGGAAAAAAGATCCGTCCAGAAATGGACGGTGTGCGTGCAACAACAAATCATCCCGAATACAGTACAGAGCTGCATAGCATTCACGTCAAAATAAGTGTTCAAAGTGATCTCCATAGGATGCAATGCACGTGTTAAGACATCGCATTATGGACTACCGCACTCTTTCGTATGTTCAACTACCCTCCGAATGCCGTCACAGGCGTCGTTAACCCTGTTGAAGGGTCAGCACATCAGAAACTGGTTCAGTACACACAAAGCTTTTCAGATACCACCAGAGGTAAAAACCCAAGGGATTTAGGTTCTGTGATCCAGCAGCCCATGCTACAGGGCCTCCGCGTCCTATCCAACGTTCGGGGAAGGTATCGATGAAGTGTCGGCGAACTGTAATGCGGAATCTGGGTGGTGCTCCGTCATGCAGAAACCACAGAACCTGTCGTATTGGCAAAGCCACATTCTCAAGCAGCCCAGGCAGAGTATTCCGCAGGAGGTCCAGGTACGTTCTTCCGTCGAGGCATTGTAGTATAATAACCAGTCCAAGTATGTAGTCGTCAAAAATTCCTGATAAACCAATGCTGGTGAGACAATCATTCTCTGATGAGTGTCTGTAACCTACTGATGACGATTATGCAGATTGATGATGCCAGTTCTGGTAAAGGTTGCTTCGTCGGTAAAGAGGACTGATGATAGAAATCCCATAATTGTAATAGTCTGGTGTAAAAATGGTCAACAAGGTCCTTCCCGTAGGGGGAAATCCGCTGCTGATAATCCTTGCACTTCTTATATACAGGAGTGACCTGTGGTTGTGTTACTCTCGTTGGTAACTAAGTTTCGAGATTTACACCATTTCCGTGACCTCCTCGGAGATCATCCAATGATGTCTCAGTTACTTCTTCCAGCGTTGCTGTCTCAAAACTATGTCCAGAACGTCTGCTGCCAAATTAGTACATTCAAGTTCTCTTAGGACCTCGTAGAGAAAGTTTGAAGGGCTATGGGTTACACTCAGAAGATTTTTTCTGGAAACACGTCGTTTGTAACAACTATATGTAAACTGCATTTCATTGCGCACATACGTCAATGAAGACGGAAAATATTGGCGGTGAGGTGTGCAGAATCTCGTCTCATGTTCTGATAAACGTGTCGACAATATTGGTAGACGAAAGTAATAAGAAGTGAGATTGGGTTTAAGCCCCGTCGACATCGAGGTCATCAGACATGGAGCACAGGATCGGATTGGGTGAAGGATGGGGAAGGAAATCGGCCGTGCCCTTTCAAAGGAAACATTCTGGTATTTGCCTGGAGAAATTTAGGGAGAGGAAACTAATAGAAGATAGGTCCTGTGTGCATTTTTTAGAAATCTTTAACCCGAACACATACTGTGGTGTGGTGGGGTGCAGTGGAGAGGGCAGTGTTAAGAAATTCGATGTACAGGTGACGGATGCGTGATATCTCACAAGATGGAAGCCAAAATTGCTGATGGGCAAAGTTTCCGACTGCTCCTGACTGACGAGCGATCAGACGGGGCAAGAAACAAAAGAACACCTACTAAAGATGCGTTACTCTGAGGAGCCAAAGAATCTGGTACAACTGCCTAATATTGTGTAGGGGCCCCGCGATCACGCAAAAGTGCCGCAACACGACGTGGCATGGACTCGACTAATATCTGAAGTAGTGCTGGAGGGAACTGACACCGTGAATACTGCAGGGCTATTCATAAATCTGTGAGAGTACCAGGGAGTGATACAGATTGTAACAGTTGTCATGCAGAATACACATCATAGTACCCTTGCTTGTACCATATTGACGGGCCACTTGCTTGGAGCTTGTGCTAGGGTTCGTCTCAATATCCTGCAGAACCTGGTCCTCCAAATCCGGTGTAAGCACAGGTAGCCACCTCCCTGCACATTCGTCTGTCTGAAAGGACCCATAATCACACTAACGCCCAAGAAGGGCTTGAAATGCTGTGTGAAGTTGTTTTGTCGGTGGAGGTACTTGTTTTGGTATAGCCGTGCTGCCTCTCGACCTTTTCCATCTGCCCATCTCGGCTTTTTCCAACATCCTTACAGTACGCTGCGTCAATCAGAGAGCCTGCAAGGCACAAGGAAGACATGACATGTGGTGACAGAAACTTTCATTCGTCAGTGCCATCTACCGTGGCAATGATACATTTCCGGATACATATTCATAGGACCTTCTTTCCTCCATTCCCAGTCAGGAATCTGCCCCTACAGTTTTTGTCGGTTTTATTAATGTTCATACATATAAAAGAGGAGGCGTATAGAACACTAGTGCGATCGACTCTTGAGTAATGCTCGAGTGTTTGGCATCCTCACGAGTTCAGATTAATCGACATCGAAGCAATGCGTGCTAATCGATTTGTCACTGGCGGGGTCAGTCAACACGCGAGTGTTACGGAGATGCTTCGTAAACACAAATGAGAATCTTTGGAGGAAAGACGACATTCTTTTCGCGCAACGCTAGTGAAAAAATTTAGAAAATCAGAATTTGTGGCTGACTGCAAAATTCTGATGGTGCTAACGTATATCTTTCTTAAGGACCGTGACGACAAGAGAAAAGAAATGAGGCGTCATACGGCAGAGTATAGATAGTTGTTATTTCATCGCTTCATTTGCGAGTGGAAGAGAAAAGGGAATGACCGCTAGTGGTAAAAGATACCCTCCACCAAACACTGTAAGACTGCCTGCGGAGTGTATACGTACGTATGTAAGCAGTGTAGCAATAAAATACTGTCTACTGCATGACAAGTTCGACATCAAGTAATGGTTTACGAAATGGTACAGGGTTATGTGTATTTGGTGATGTAAAAGACTAATGCATCCATTAAGCCTTCAAAAGAAGGCAAAACATAACAGGAGCAACCGTGGTAAAAAAGCGTTTCGCAAAATCTTCAATATCTTGTCAACAGAATAATGTCAGATCAGATCAGGGAATAAAAACTGAATATCATACATATCATATACATCTTGGAAAATATGCATATGGAAACGTGTCGGACAGGTAGCAATTTATAGGCAAGGATTCAACTGCCTGAGAACTAGACCTCAAAAAATTAAATATTTTAGGCACCCTTAATGTTTCTCGTCTGCATAGTCACCTCAACGCTTTATGCATTTGTGCTCTCGGCATACCACACTCCTCGTTCCAGTTTTTCTCATCTTTCTCATCAATTTGACAGGTTACTTACTTACTTGTTGTTGTGTGCATTGGACTCGAACCACAGGCTCCTCGATAGGCGAGCTGCGCGCAATAAGAGATGCAGAAAAGGCAGTTTAAGAAGGCTCGCGTTTCCCTCTCACCAACTTCCAGACGATTCGAGTTCACTACGAACAATGTTTTCCAGTCATCGGCCGATTCCAGCCGCCACAGTATGTCTAATATATATTTTTGTTTCAAGGTGTGCGGTTCAACTCTACGCCACTAAACAGGTCGTAAGCTATCCAGGGTCCAACGCTGTATGCCTTCTACACCACTCGAGGGTGTTTCTCCCCTGTGCCGCATTTTAGTCCCACACACTATCTATGGCGCTTCAGTTATTTTTCCTTCCTCTGTGCCAATTTTGGGCCAAACGATTTCTTACTATATCTCATGTCGACTGGTTGCCTAATACTTTTTTCCGACTTCTGTTGCGAAACTGTATTTGAAGCTTTATTATTATCCCCAGAAACATGCGAAAAAAATGAGGAATGATGGCTTTATCGTGTAAAGCTACTACTTGAGTAGTAACTGTACAGTGGTAACTACGTGCGTCAGACTATGCCCGTGAACCGAAGGAAGAACTGTTTTAAATAAGCTACGCTGGAATTCACTCACCAGGATACCGAGGGCCATTGCATCTGTAGCCGAAACAAAGCGAGTTTGCCGGTGGAAAGTATAAATTTCAACACGGAAAGATCATTGAAGGTGATACCTTTTCCGATGCGGGTTCCACGAGAAATATCCTTTGTATTTCTTGTGGTATCTCGGTATTGGTGGCTGTAGAGAGAAACAATCCTCTTTGCGCAGATTGTAAAAATAACAATTTATGTTTAATATTAATTATACTTCCAGCGTCAAACACTAAGTGACAACTGCTACCACAAATATCCAGGTTACAAGAAAGCAAGCTGTTTTAACAGAAAGCATCCAGCTAGTACACTCTTCTCTATAACTTGATAAGAATGTTGTACCATCACTCTTGCAACGTAGATTAGATATCCACTCAAATCTCGTGAGGTTGGTTTTTTCATTACTTACGTGAAAACCGGCTATAAGCTACACTGCCATTTGGAGACGAAAGTTGAAGCTGATCCCACAGATTCCGATTCCAAATAATTACATCCCCTTTGTCAGAAAATCCGAAAACCTGTACTCATTTCTCTGTAAATGATTTGTTTTCAAAATAGTAGGCTGTTACCTAGTAAATAAATAGATGTGGTTCTTGGTTATTTGAAATGTGCAAACAAAAACAAAGTTACAAAATGGTTCAAATGGCTCTGAGCACTATGGGACTCAACTGCTGTGGTCATAAGTCCCCTAGAACTTAGAACTACTTAAACCTAACTAACCTAAGGACATCACACACATCCATGCCCGAGGCAGGATTCGAACCTGCGACCGTAGCGGTCGTGCGGTTCCAGACTGTAGCGCCTTTAACCGCTCGGCCACTCCGGCCGGCTACAAAGTTACATTTACGAGGATAAATGTGTCTTATTAATGGATGAAATCTGCATTTATGACCAGAAAAATGTTTGAAAAATGCCTTAGTGACACTATGCTACTAGCGTAAACACTGTGATATGCCCTGCTTAACCCACAGGACAGGACAAATACAATAAATTGTGGAAAGGGGCCCAAATAAAGGGCTCTCAGTTACACTCGAACATACAACTTTATTAGTTGATCAAACGTTACAAGAGCCCAAAAAAAATTTTTTAAACACACAGCTTTAATCCTTGGGACTTAATTACCGGCTAAAAGCCACTTTAATTTAAAAACGACTGAAGGCAAAAAGTTAAAACGCAAGCATAATCAGAAATTTAAAAGGCAAGCCTTATCTTAAAGCAGTTCTTTAGTTACGCTGAAGTAAACAAATTAAATTCAAATCGGCTGTCAAAGGGCTTACGTGAAACAGTGCCTTAAACTAGGCTGAAGGCCTTAAGAGAAAACAACTCTAATTTAAAACACAAAACCGGCTATAAGGCACACATGAACAATTTTTTTAAAAAATAGGGCAGTACACATAAGGGTGCCCAGATGTTCGAGGGTCGGCCTGGAATTCATTCAGTAACGCTCGCTTAAGTGAGACAGGCAGCCGGCCGAACCATTTTCAATCCGCTGGGAACCCAACCGACAGACAGTAAACAGACCAATGATCAAGATCAGTTCCACTCCACACTTGCACCAAAACTCAAACGATGCTAACAGAGCAGACTGGAACAAGAAGCAGAACGGATCACAGACAACCCATAAGCGGTGGACGACCCAAATACACGTCGTCTAATCAGACCACCGGCCAAACGGCCAAGCAAGGTCGTTGCCACTCAAACGTGTGTGTCGGCAATAGCCGGGCGTTTGATGGCTATCCTGTCCTTCCTCGCTACTCCATGCCAACCGACCAATTCAGAGCCAGTACGCCGACAACCTTTAAATAACTTGCCAGTCAAACCACATAAACTACACACAGTCTCACGAACACTACCACGAAGGAGTAGACGATGCTAACAGCAGCGACTGTGCAATAACAACGACGAATCACGAGCCGGCACACACAGCCGACCCACAAGCGATCGCAGGCCAAATACACGACGTCCGGCAAGACGACCGACCGACGATCAACCAAAGTCTTTCCCCACTCAGATCATGTGCGTCGGCAATCATCGGGCGAGTGAAGGCTATCCACGCCTCCCTGGCGCTGCATGCCCCACTGGAGCTACGTCGCGACTGCGCCAACCGACCAACTGCTACACATCAGCACGGGGACAGCACTAACATAACTGGGCAGTCGACATCACAGGCTACACACAAGTTCACAAACACTTACACGAAGAACGCGACCAATGCCAGAAGCAGCGACTGTGCAATGACAAGGACGAATCACGAGTTGAGACACACAAGCGATCGGCGAGCAAATACGTACAAGTCGTCCGGTAAGACGACCAACCGATGATCAACCAAGACCGTCCACACTCAGGCCATGTGTGCCGGTGAAAGAGGATTACTCTTAGTGGAGTAAAAGATCCACGCAGTGAACACCAAATGAAAAAGCTACTCCTTACGTTTCTGATGTAGACTGCCATAAAAATGCGAAGGAACTGTTAATCAGAACTCAGGGAGAAGTTGTAGTCTAATTCACAATCGATTTATTGCTCTTAAACAAGACAACAAAATTATTAAAGAATCATCATATAAAAATATTTATTTAACGAAAGCCTTATTAAAATGGGATCTATGGTGGACAAAGTGATCTGCTGGGGATCTACACACGACACTAACCAGAACATTACTCCCTCTATCTCACTTCATACACGTGAATCCAGGTTATAGCATCAAACTACGCCACCACCAAGCATCTTTATTCGACCATACAAAAAAAAAAGGAAAAATATGGTTCGAAAGAACAGGGTGCTGAGAAATAGATATTATAGCCCTACGTCGCAGCAGCGAATACTTTACCATCCTACTGGTCAAGGCGACGCACAACGATGCGTTCAGCGACTGAAGTCATGGACGCCGGAAATCTGTTATTAAATGCGCGTTCCCGAAAAATGTAAGTACGCGGTCTCGCGTTCGGTTAATTCAGAACGCAGGTACTTCCCTAAAGGCCTCTGAAACCCTGACGGATTCAAGTTTGCAGGTGGACCCGTTTGCTGGTCTGCCAAACCAGTTTTTGACTCTGTGCTCCGACTGTGCGTGTCGGAATACGTCAAATGTTTAGACGGTCGACTCAAGACAAATAAGTACACCCACGCGTCACTCGTTGTGACTGTGATGATGTAAGCAGTACCTCTGACGGTTCAGAAGGTGACTGGCACAGGCTCTAAGTCGCGCCCTAGCAAATGACATACCATTTAGGTAGAGACCTGCAGTTCTTTACTAGTGAAGCGCCAGTATAAGACACTTGTACAAGAGTGCCAATCTCCTTTTCTCTGTGTTGCCTCCTCAGCTCCGTTACAAAAGCACATTTCTCTTTTTTGACTTCCCCCAATTTCGCACAAGCCAATCACGAGCTTGAGCCCGGCATTCTAAGCTCGGTGAATGGTCTTTGCACTGCAAACCGATTTGACCAAACAGAGACATACAGTTAATTGTCAGGAACCGGAAAAAAATTCAGCTTATTGGCCTCTTTCCCACATGTTTGCTATGTCTTTTGCTAACACAATACAGGGTGGAAGCACAGCCCTCCATAAACAGCTTGTTGTCTCCCCTGCTGCATCAATTTCAAAGTTTGCAAAGAATGGTCATAAACTCGCATTGACAAAAGACGTTTTGAAACAGAGTCTGCATGTCTGGGCGCCAGTTTTCCTGTCCCACAGACATCTGCAGAACGTTTACATTTCTTTTGGCAGCTTGCTCGCTAACAAGGCCTACAATGCGCTGTCGGCGACTCTTCGGTGCTAGGCCGTATACCTGGACGTCTGCCCCTGTCCGTGGCGCCAAGCTTAATGTGTTTCTGCACAATACGACCACGGCACGGGACCGTCTGGAAATGTCTCTTCATCGTTCTCCAGAAAAAAAAAACGCGATTTGTCGCCCCACCAACGCCATTCTTTTACTGCAGTCGTTGAAGTCAGCACGCTGTTCCTTTGATCGCAGGTAAAGCTTACCGTATTTCTTTCCCTAGAGCACGCAAAAAAGACCATAAACTGTTGCCCACCATTTCATCACAATGTATGAAGTCAAATCGCCGTAGATCGTATTCCCTACACCAAATCAGAAGTGAGAGTGCCTTGCAATCTCTCACCAGCAATGGTTGGGCGAGTCACGACTATCCAAACCTCACTGCTGCTCCAACCTGACCGAACTTCTGCCGCGTCCCAACTGTCCGACTGCCAGGTCCGAAACCCACTGCTGGTGCATTCCAACTGACTGGTCGACACACGACGACCGGGAAGCAATAGCAGTCAAGCAAAGATAATGCAGCAGGCCTTATGTCGACAAGCGCTGCTGCTGCCGCTCACAGGGAGGCAAAGAAGCAACTCAGTGACACCAGTAATTGAAACTAACATAACGAGGTGGCAGTATGGCTCACACTGTAATATTTACTGTTTAAAATAACTGTCGCATGCACATGACAGAAATAGGTGCACACGACATAAATTATGAACAGAAAGCAGTACTAAGCAATCCGCATGTAAACAATACACATTATGACCAAATACTGAAATGCGTGTTGGTCTCCTTCTGGAAAGCAATTTAGCAGTAATTCTGCCTTCCATGGATTCGACAAGTACTTCATAGGTTTCCAGAGGTTTGTGGCACCAGATTCCTACGAACAGGACACTCACTTCCCGTAATTTACGGGTGGCTGGTTTGTGGGCGCGGGGATGGCGCTCGATAGGGTCCTATTTGGATTTCATCGGATTCAGATAAGCCGAACTTGATTGCCAAGACATCAACATTATGCTCCTCAAACCATTGCAGCACGATTCTGGCCCTGTGACACAGTTACCCTGCAGGAAGAAGCCATTGCTGTTTTCAGGAAGACATCAAGCGTAAGGGGCTAGAGGTGGTCCCTAATAATTAGAATTGAAACAAATGAGCCCTAAGTCACAATTATTTAAGTCTCATTGACCAGGTTTCAACACTTCTAAGAGTGCCTTCATCAGAATTAGGCAATTAATATGGCATATAACATAGTTACAAATTTATAGGAAAAGACATTTCTTATATAAAACACTAAGACAGGGGCAGTACTTACATGTCACATATAGAATAATTAACAGGCCAGAAGGGCTTTAGTCACAAAATATATAACTGCAACGGACTTAATAATGTTCGCACAATCCACAGATG